>NW_026112047.1:142500-243121 GCF_024679095.1 Eriocheir sinensis | reverse complement strand
ATGCATCTTGGGAGGAAATCCAGCATATCAGCTACCACAGGAAACACTCCACTACACCACCACAGAGGCTGAAAGACCTGGTGATAAAGGAAAGAAGGAAAAAGAGGAAGGAAAGAGAAGGGAAGGAGAGATGGAATGGTTTAGGAAAGAGGAAGAAGGAAAAAAAAGGGTGGAAGACGGAACAGGATACGTAGAATAAAAATAATATGTTTGTGTTCTGTGTCATAGCATCTTTTCTCTCTATCTTCCCGATGCCATAAGACACTTGGGATAAGGGGATCACGATGCATCGTTGATCTGCATTCGCCTCCACGTTGATCAGGATGCCGAGCTCCTGAGGGGGAAATGTCGAGGTGAGAGAAAACGATAATGATTGGAGGAGGAGTGACTGAGTTGTTAGAAGATAAAGTGATAGAGCATTAGTGGAAGGAACGAGACGGTGTCTCAGTGGGTGAGGGAGAGCACGTGGATAAAGCGATAGGAAGGAAGGAAAGGTGTTATCAGTGGGTTAAGAAAACAGTGAATAGAGGGTGACTGAGTTGTTAGAAGATTAAGTGATGAATGGGAAGGAAAGTTGTCTCAGTGGGTAGGGAGAGCACGTGTGATTGTGTGAGTGACAGAGTTGGTGGATAAAGCGATGGGAAGAGGAAGGAAAGGTGTTGTCAGTAGGTTAAGAGAAAACGAGTGATTGGAGGAGTGACTGAGTTGTTAGTGAATAAATTGATAGACAGTGGAAGGGGAGAAGTGTGATCAAGTGTTTATAGTGGTGGATAAAGCGATGAGAACAGGAAGGAAAGGTGTTATCAGTAGGTTAAGAGAAAACGTGTGATTAGAGGAGTGACTGAATTGTTAGTGGATAAATTGATAGACAGTGGAAAGGGAGAGGTGTGATCAGTGGGTAAAAATCATAATATCTACGGTTGACAAAATTATGCAAACGTCTTTTCTGAGTTATAATGTTTAATATCTTTATAGGGAAGTAAAAAAAAAAGATTCATATAAAAAGAAAGAGAGGGGAGGAAAAGAGAGATACGAGAGAAGATAGATAGATAGATAAATAAACAAAGATAAACAGAAAAAAGTAGAAAATGATTAAGAGCTGGAAAGGGAGTTAGATAGATAGATTCGAGGTATATGTATGTGTCTATTTGTATGTTTGTTTGTTTTTACAGCTGAGGAGACAGTTCAAGGGCGTAAAAAAAAAGAAAATAATGAAAATAAAGCTCCCTACTTACTCCTCCTGAATAGAATACAGAGGAGTGTCTGTTTGTATGTGTTTGTGTTTTAGTGACCAAGCGAGTGTAGGAGTTAATGACTAAATAAATTAAATCAAAGAGCAAATTGCTAAGAATGTGAATCAGTGAGCGAGTTAAGAGCGAACGAGTCAGGGGAGAAAGTGAACAAGGGAGTGAGAGAGAAAATAAAGAGAGAGAAACGGCTCCACACTCACCGGTATGAGGTCCATGTTGAACTGATGGATGGACGCGTTGGGGGAGAGGCCATCCACGGAGTCCAGCAGGAAGGGGTCAGCGTGCAGGAAGTGAGGGAAGGATATGAAGGCAGGAGACCCATAACGACAGGACTCGGCGTTAAGGAGTCCTACGGGGAAATAAAGGAGTCAGGGAGAGATGAAGGAAGGGAAGAAACGAAACGAGGAGGTGAAGGAGGGAAGAAAGAAGGGATGAGAGACGGAGGAAAGACGAGAGGGGAAGGATGTAGATATAAGAGGAGGAGGAAGCAAAGAAAGGAACAAAAGAATGAGTAAGGGAGAGACGAGAGAGAGAGATGAGAGAGGGAAGATTGAAGATATGAGGAGAAGGAGGAAGGGGACGAAAATACAGGAATAGGAGACTTCTAATACCTATCTCTACTTCTATCTCTACCTCTACCTGTCTCTCCCTGTCTCTGCTGACCTTTCCATATACTCTACCTGTAGCGCAGGTTCCGTCGACACAGTAGCCTCGTTTCCCGGCACCACGCTCCGTTGGCAAAGGTGTGATTGTTGCCTATGTGGCATTGGGCAGGAGGCCGTTCTTATCTCGACCTCCTCCTCATAATATACAGGCATGGTCCTGGGGTAGTGTTAGAAGGGGTCTGTTAGTATGGGAAAGCGAAGAATGGGAGGATGTGAAATAGGAAAGAGTGGTGATTTTGTAGTGATTTCTTGTTTTCTTCCTTTCCCTTTCTCTTTTTTTGTTTGTTTTTTATTCGTTGCTTGTTCTAGTTTGTACCTTCCTTCCTTATGTTGTTTTCTCTCTACGCACCATTGTCTTCCATCCTTTTCCTTTTTTTTTTTCCTTTTCTTTTTACTCTTTCCTAATCCATTCCATCCATCCCTTCCCTTCCCTTCCTTTTCCTTCCCTTCCCTTCACCTCCGCTCCTTTTCCTTCCCTTCCTTCCTCTTCGCTTCCCTTCCCTTCCCATCCCTTCCCGTTCCTTTCCTTTCCCTCCCATATCCTTTCATTTCCAGCCTCTTTCTGTTCCTTCCCTTCTCGTCCAACCCCATCACTCACATGCAAAGGTCGGGGCTGTAGAAGTCGATCAGGTCCTTGCCTCTGTTCGGTGGCCACATCTCTCCCGCAGAGCCTCCGACGCGGTTACACGGGCTCTCGTAGAAGTCCGTCTCCCGCACTCTGTTCCATGTGTCGATTCTCCCTACCGATAATACGAGGCTACGAAGACGGCCAGGGAGGAAGATACACAGACATCCACTAAGTATGCATTTCACTCATTATATCAAGGGAAGAAGTGAAGGGAAGATGAAGAGGCAGGAAAAAGATGTTTATGTAGGAGAAAGTAAATTATTGAAGTGAATGTTAGTAGGATGAAAAAAAAGAGGATGTGAATAGGTGAGAAAGACGTGTGAGAAGACTTTGTAGTATATGGAAGAAAAGAGGAGGATGTGAAAGTGGTGAGAGAAAGGAATGAAAAGTGAAGACAAAACTGTGTAGCGTACAAAAGGAAGAACAGAAGGATATGGGAATGTGGACTGTGGAAAGAGAGCTTGCTTAGGGAGAGAACTAAAGGGTATGTAAGGGAGAAAGAAAGGTATGCGATGACTCTAAAGGGAGAAGAGACAGTAACATTAAAAGGGAAAAGCTGAAAGATGAGGAAGATGTGTTAGTGGAAGAACGAGGAAACATTCATGATGGGAAAGAGAGGATAGGTTCTGCCCTTTGCCGCTGAGAGAGAGAGAGAGAGAGAGAGAGAGAGAGAGAGAGAGAGAGAGAGAGAGAGAGAGAGAGAGAGAGAGAGAAACACTAACATGTGGTGGGAAGTGTGCCAAAAGGTGTGTTTTTAAGGGTGACAGAAGGGCTTGTGGAGAGAGGAGAGTTGAAGGAGATTTTATGTAACCAATGAAAACGAGGGGTTGATAGTGGTGGACTTACCCAAATTGTCAAGGGTGTCGTGGCCTGTGTACATGTTGAACTCTCCATCGTACGTAAGGGACAAGTTGCGCTGTGAGGGAAGGGTTGTGTTTGGTGAGGAAGGGGGGTGGGGTGGGGTGGGGGGGATGAGTGATTTTCCACGTCGTTATGATATCAAGGTATAGTACTTTTTTTCGCGTTAGTAATAAGATTGTGAAGAAAAGATATGGATTACATGATGTCTAGCTGTCTGTACTCTCCCTTTAGGTGTCAATAACAGCAAAAACAAAAAGAAAGTAAAGCAGGAATT
Source organism: Eriocheir sinensis (assembly GCF_024679095.1). NCBI lineage: Eukaryota > Metazoa > Arthropoda > Malacostraca > Decapoda > Varunidae > Eriocheir > Eriocheir sinensis. The sequence continues at coordinate 239,443 of NW_026112047.1, read as the reverse complement.
GAAATTTTCACTATTTAATGTTTTTTTTTTAAGAAATGTAATTAAAACTATCGACCTTTTTAAGCGTAATGATGGATGTGTAAGAACGTAAGAAAAAAGAAAGACACAAAGCGATTATTCATCACCAAAGTTAAAACGACAATGCAATAAAGTAACCAAGCGGGATTCGAACCTTGTAGAACCACGCGAATTTGTCGTAGTCGGTGAGGCCAGGGGGCAGGTCGACCTCCGGGGGCAGCGTGGCGTTCTGCATCCAGTCCAGCAGCGGGTCCTGAGCCAAAGTATTAGCCATGAGCGACACAAAAAGGAAACTTAGCAATATTTATCAGTCACGAAGAAAAAGCAAGTCTAGTTTAAATTTTCGACGACGCAAGAAGGAAAACCAAACTGCGTTATCAATTATACGACAAGTCAAACTATAATCCGTGACCTACACACGAGGAAACAAAATATATGTCCCATTTCAGTTCAGTTTAATTTCTGGGCGACACAAGCGAGACACCAACCCATCATTTCAACGTCGATTAGAATAAGCCAAAGTATCACCCATGAGGGCCACAAGAAGAAACAGGAAATAGGTTACAAAAACAACATCCAGTTCAATTTCTGTGCTACACAAGAAGGAACACCAAGCCAAACAGTCACGCACCGTGTACCCGTCGAAGATGAGCTGCCCGGCCGTGGCTGTAAGGATGAGCGGTTCCTCCTTTTTCTTGAAGAACAGGTTGAGACTGGTGAGCTGCCCCGGACTGTCCCGCACGCCCCACGCCGAGGACTGGACGGAGGGAAGGAAGGAGGGAGGATATCAAGGGATGGAGAGGACATTGTGGAGAGAAAATAAGAAAGATGAACTATTATACGAGTACATGAAGACGAAATAGGAGTGCGTGACAGGACTACTGTGAAAAGAAGTGCAGGAGAAATGAGAATTGTGCAGACATTCAGGACAGAGCTCACTAAAGAGGATGTGAGAAAAGGGAACAAATTAGAAAAAAAAAAGTTAAGGAAAAAGTACTATGGAAGAGAACAAGAAAAGTGCCACTACCAATATTTAATCTACTACGACTACAAAAAACGAAAGGAAGACAGAAAGGTGAGTCTCTTTATAAACGCTGCGAATGAATTATGGCGGGAAAACAGAAGAAAGGAGATTGAAGTGTAGAAAATTGAATCACCTGCAGAAATCAATGCGAGGATTGGAAGAAGAAAAAGAACAATAAAATGAAAAAATACACAAGAAGGAAAACTTTTAATGGAAGAAAAACAGGGAGGAAAGGAGGAAAAAAATGCGAATTAAGGCGTGGAAATACAAGACATGAATCAGTAAGGAAAAAACGTAGAAAAGAGAAGAAAAAAAAAAACACCATAACCAAAAAGATACAAAGAGGAAAACTGATGATAATGTAAGGAAGAGAGCACGGCCAGCCTCCTACGAACAAAAAGAGACTAAAAGGAGATTATATGTGTTTTGCGAATGAAGGGAGAGAAAGGGGGTGAGTCGTGTCTACCCTGGGCGAGACTCACAATGGGTATGGTGTTAAGGTTGACGATGGGGTCTTCCTGAGTGTTGTTCCCCGAGGTCTCTGCGTCCCACACCCACCACCGCTGCTGCAGGAAGGTCACCGTGTCGTTGCCGTGGAAGGACACGTTCTGCTTCTCGTGGTACTCCCTGGACGACCAAGGAAAATAAAGGAAACTAAATGGCTGACTTAGAAATGCACTCTGATGTTTCTATAAGGTCAAAAGAGATGTTACTTAAAGAGATAGGTAGACAGACAGAAGACTAGACAGACATAGAGACAGAAAAGTTGACATAGAAACATAAAAATGCACTCTGATGTTTCTATAAGGACAAAAGAGATGTTATTTAAAGAGATATTACCTAAAGAGACAGGCAGACAGATTGAAGAACAGACAGACAGAAGACTAGACAGGCATAGAGACAAAAATGCACTGATGTTTCTATAAAGACAAAAGAGTTGTTATTTAAAGAGATATTACTTAAAGACAGGCAGACAGACAGAAGAGCAGATAGATTGAAGAACAGACAGGTACAAGACTAGACAGGCATAGAGACAGAAAGATAGACATAGAGATATACGAAAGAAAAAGACAAGCATACTTAGATTGACATAAAAAGGGATACAGATTAGATACACACATAGCTACAGAAACACAGACAGACAGCCACACAGACACAGACAATGAGAGATACATATAGTGACAGTCCACCCCACAGATAGATAACAAGAAGTACAGACAAACACAAACTAAGAAACACAATAAAGGGTTGAAAATAACGAAAAACATATCATGCATTCTTCCCCTGCCTACCTACCTCCCTTCCTCTCCTCCTCCCCCCCCCTCACCTGTAGCAGTAGGGCCCCACCTCCTGTAGTGCCGCCTTGCCCCCCGCCGCGAACTCCTCCGGGTTGGTGATGTTGAAGAAGTAGAAGCGGAGGAACATTGGCACGGGGGTCACGCGCCAGATGTCGTACGCCCGCGAGCCCTCCACCACCTCCATGTTCTGTGCGGGGATCATCGTCAGCAATATTCTTAATTTTTTAACTCATCTCCCTTACCGCCTTCAGCACAGCGTCAAACATGGCCTGGTACCCTCCCGCCAGCATCGCCACGCTCTATCCTCTCCTCCCTCATACCCACCTCAATCAATTTCTCTTTCCTTTATTCTTCATTTTTTAACTCTCATCTCCCTTACCGCCTTCAGCACAGCGTCAAACATGGCCTGGTACCCTCCCGCCAGCATCGCCACGCTCATCGCCACGCACCCAGAGGCCAGGACCATGAGGGTGACCTGGCAACACGTCCAAGGACGGACTGCCCTCGACCTCCTTCCTTGGTGCCCGGCGTCCCAGCCCTCCGCCGACACCCCGATCGTGCCTGACCAGGGGGTGCGTAGGTGAGTGAAGTGTGTGTGTGCATGGAAGGGAGTTATTAGTGGTGTAGTAGTATTGGTGGTGGTGGTGGTGGTGGTAGTAGTAATAGGATGATGATGATGAGGAGGGGGAGGAGGAGGATAAAACATGCAGTAGTATCAATAATAAAAGTAACAGTAATGATAGTAATAAAAAACAACAACAACAACAACAACAACAACAACAACAACAACAATAATAATAATAGTGATAGGAAGAAGAAGAAGAAGAAGAGAAAGAAGAAGTAGAAGCAGAAGAAGAAGAAGAAGAAGAAAAAGAAAAAGAAGAAGAACAACAACAACAATATCTATGCTGATCCACTTCGTCATCAACTAACTCATTAACAACCTCAAAGTTCTCCTTCTCTCCTCAACCACTTAAGTAACAGTCGTAAGTGCAATCAGAGTTCATCCCCTGAGTGGCTCCCGTGTATCCAGAGAGGCGAGACGCTGCAGGCTTTGATAACACTCTCATCATATCTATCCCTCCAGGTTCTTGCCCGGTGAGAGGAGCCAGTATAAGGGGGGGGGGTACTATCGGGCGTTGTTGCGAGGATGAGAAGCATATTGTTGGGGTACTAGAGTGCTTGATAGTGTCATGACTTGTAGCATTGCCAGATTGTCGTACTCAGCCGCTTATATTTCCCGACTTCCTACCCCAAAACTGTCTTCTGGGCTCCAATAACGAAACTCATTTATAGTTATCGTTAAAAGAGTTAGATCCTGATGTTTCTTGGCAATAGTTAGGCGTCAGAAACCGGTAAATACTATGCTCTGAGTACGATGATCTGGCAACGGTGTGCATGAGGAGCTGTTGAAAGTGTGTGAGTGGGGGGATTGTGGCTGGGTTTGGGTGTGGGAGGATGTGTGGTGTTGAGTGAGTGAGTGGGGGTAGGTGTGGGCGGCCTTGTGCGTGAGTGTGGGCGTGGGTATGGGTTGGTGCCTGGGTGTGGGTGTATGTGTATGGGTGTGTAGATGGGGGTGTGGGCGGAGGTGGGTGTACATTAATTAGGATGTAGGTTATGACGGCAATGTTTCTCGTTGTCAGTGTGATAGAATGTATGTGGTAAAACGAAACCCTTTGATTATAATAGTATACAGGATAAATATACGAATGTCAATATCGTTTCTTAACCCGGAAGCAGCGGGGATCATGTTTCTTAATGGTACCTCTAAGCGAGAAAAAAAAAAGAGAAAAAAATCATCACTCACACAAACCATTTCATAATATATATCGAAGCATTTGTAAGCAGTTTATGTATCATCTATTTTGGGGGGTTTAAATCATGGCACAAATTTGGCCCGTCGCTGCTACACGGTAAAGCCACAAATTTGGCCCGTCGCTGCTACACGGTAAAGCCACAAATTTGGCCCGTCGCTGCTACACGGTAAAGCCACAAATTTGGCCCGTCGCTGCTACACGGTAAAGCCACAAATTTGGCCCGTCGCTTCTACCGGGTTAAAATCATGTAAAAATCTATCTAAATCACGAAACAATAGCAAAGCCCTGTTTAGTATGCCAAATGGAGGTAATGCATGACAGAACTACTAAGTCTATTGCGCTCCACAATGCATTCGTTTACAGCGATAAAAATAAACCTTATCAGAGAGCAATAAAGCAAACCGTTATCGCTTGAGGTCAACACACTCGTCACTGGTGTAAAGTAGCTTCGTCATCAGTCCTCTCATGTGGTGGACGCAGTGCCTTGAATTTTATGTTGGCATTGTAAGACGCTTCTGCCTCTAATATCAACTATTTTCAAAGGCCAAAATGCAGATCAGTCGGGTTCTAATCAGTGTTTTCTTAGGTTCATGATACAGAAGGAGGGACAAACGGCCACCAGGGTCACAAAACTACCCTTGGAACCGCTCAACGCTCTTATGAAAGTCTTGTGAAATATGTGAGCTTGGGCGACGAAATGTTTAAGAATACGGGCGTTACCAAGTCCCTCTAGCAGCTACGAATTATTCAGACATCGTCAAATGGCTCCCTCCTTCGTCCATTCCCTCACTCCCCTCCCACTGCCTTTCTCTTCATCCTCCTTTCTTTTCCTTTCTTTATTCACTTTCCTCTCGCTTGCCTTTCTTTCTCTATTCTTCCTTCAATTAATTCCCTTTCCTCTCCTTTATTTTCTCTCCCACGTTCACCTTTTCTCCCCGATCCCATTCCTTCCCTTCCCTCCCCTCCTTCAGCTATATTTGCCAAAGGGAAAACTGGAAACAGCATGAACCAAATAGCGACAAAATATCGGCGTTACAATAAAAAAATATGAGCCAGCGCCACCAACAAGCAGGCATAGACAGATTACAGGGAAAGAAGACTAGATACTTCCCACACATTAAGGCCGCGCAGTGAGCAATAGCAACCTAGAAGTCTGTATACGAGAAATATACTCAAGTTACTGTCCTTTCTAAACTATTATGAACTATGGAAACACTGAGGGAAACTGCAGGGAAAGAAGAGAGGAGAAAGGGCCGAGTTACTTTTCACTCTAAGCAAACACAGTGAGCCGCAGAGACCTTTATGGAAACTGTAGAGAAAAGAGGAAGGAGAAAGACCATGTTACTGTTCACACTAAGCCAACACAGAGAGCCGCAGAGACCCTTTATGGAAACTGTAGAGAAAAGAGGAAGGAGAAAGACCATGTTACTGTTCACACTAAGCCAACGCAGAGAATGGCAGAGACCCTGAAGGCGATGGGAGAAGAAGATGAGAGCAAGTTACCAGAAGCTGTTACCCGACATCGTGAACTATGGAGGCTTTGAAGGAGGCTGTAGTGAGCTTAGAGAATGCAGGGGAAGTGAAGTTACCGTCCACACTAAGAGCGTAGTTGTCCCGTCCGTTCGTCTTCATGGCTGGAGGCGTAATGGTGTGTGTGTGTGTGTGTCTCTGGAAGGGTCGCTACTTCCCCTCTGCACCCCCCATGTTACTCCCTCCCCCCATACTCCCAATCCACTCCCTCTGCTCCCTCCGTTATCTTCTAGCTCTTCCTCACGTTCGCCCTCCCTCACGATTCTTCCTCCTGTCCTTCTCTATCATTCCTTCACCTATACTCCCAATCCTCCTCTTCTCCCGCCTTCTTAGGGGAGGCGGTGTCTGAGTGGTTAGCGTGTGGGCTTGGCGTCCCGTGGGTTCGCGTCCCGCCCACTGCCACAAGCTGGGATTTTTCAGTCACCGCCGAGTGGCATAAGACTACCAACATGCTGTCCTGAAAACCACCCATCAACCCGAACTTTAGATTTTCTCTCTAAAAAGAGGATCAAATATGAGTTCCGGGGGACAGCATGACCCAAGCAAGATGGCGCCACTGTAAAGACTTGCCTGCGCCAGAACGGGTTGGGGCAGACCCTTCCACACCAGTTCCCTGTTTGTCCCCCTTTTACTCCTACTCTGCTAATCATGTAACTCCCTATCCTACCTCACCCTCCACTCTCTCCCATCATCTCCAGCTTCCTCCCTTTTTACTCCACTCTCTTACCCTCACTCCCTCCCCTATCCTTTCTTATCCTCTCCCACCTCCACTCTTTTTATTTTACTCTCTAACTAACTTACCTTCATCCTCCTATCCTTTCCTTCCTCTCCTCCTCCCCTTTTCTCTACACTCTCTTACCTCCAGTCCCTCTCTTATTTTCTCCCTAACCGGCCTCTTGCAGACTCCTTACGTTCTTATGTTCTTATGTTCCCCTTTTAACTGCACTCTCCTCCCACTCCTATCCTCCTCTTCCCCTTTTTTCTCCTCTCCCGTCCTCGTTCCGCAAGGATGCTCACCGCACTGATTAGATTACTAGCCCAGTAATCTCGCTCCTTAACCATAACTATTGCCTCGTTGAAGGGCGTGAGTGGCATGTGGCGTGTCTCCGCAACCTTGAAAAACTTAGGTCCACATTCTTAAACGTATCGAACTCCCATTACGACTTTTCCCCAAGGCCGCAGGGAAGATTAAATGGGTTTTGATGGGTCAGCTTTCCCGTTCAAGGCGCAGAAATCGTGTAAAACTATCACTAGGATCACAAAACAGTCCATGAAAAAACAGTGTATTGAGGTGTCGAGACGTTTAAAATTATGGACCTTAGTGTGTTTAGCAACTTTTATCTCACTATTGATCCCGCCGGTTCTTGACGTAATCTTGTTTATATGGAAGGTACTTAGTGGCGAGCGGTTTTTACAGGTTTTGTATCATTGAAAAAGTATATAAAACGACTGTCTTGTGTTTCTTCTTTATCTTCTTGGATTTTGTTACTTGTGTGGGACGATGCATTATGGGACGTTATTTCGTAGTAGTAGTAGTAGTAGTAGTAGTAGTAGTAGTAGTAGTAGTAGTGCTAGTAGTAGTAGTAGTAATAGTAGTAGTAGTAGTAGTAGTAGTAGTAGTAGTAGTAGTAGTAGCAGTAATGACAGTAGTAGTGACAGTAGTAGTAGTAGTAGTAGTAATAGTAGTAGTAGTAATAATGATAAAAGAGCAATGTTTTCATATGATACGAGGTTTTCTTGGGCATATTTTGAAATTACTTTGTGAAAACGGAAAAAAGAGAGGAAAAAAAGGAAAAAAACAGAACAGAAAAGAGAACAGAAATATAGATGAAATACAACGATAGACAAAAAATAGATTAAGGACCCGAGACAACACGAGAGGAGATAAAAAATCCCCCCCCCCCCCCCTTCGGTCACTAGTCCTAGCCGCCTTGCGTAAAAGTTTGGTGAAATACGACACGCTTCTCCCCTAGACTACTTCGAAAGCTGGTACGTAAGTCATCATAGAATAAATGCTCGCAGTTTTCCATTGCTAATTATTATACTTTGTGCTAATTTTCAGCAGATAAATATGTATATCTGACCAAGTTTAAACGGGGATGGGGCTGAAGGGTGAGAGGGGTGTCCTTCGTAACTTGCATTTTGGAGAGAGAAGGGAAATCATCATCAACGAGGCAAGAGAGAGAAAGTAAATTCGCAAAAATAGGAGAGAAGAGGAGAGAAAAAGAAATATGAAACCAGGGAAGAGAGGAAAAGCGTCAATAAAAGGAAAAAATGGAAAAAGAAACGAGGCTAGAGGAAAGGTAAAAAAAATATAAAGAGAGAAGAAAAAGAAAAGAAGATGAGAAGATGGAGGAGAGAGGAGAAAAAGAATCATATGAGGAAAAGATAAATGACTCAAATAAAAGAAACTAAAAACGCGTATTAAAGAGAAGAGAGACGGAGACAACAGAGAGGAAAAAAGGAAAAAAACAAAACAGAAAAGAGAAGAGAAATAGAAATGAACTACCACGATACATAGAATAGATAAAATGACCCCGAAACAACACGAGAGGAGAGAAAAACAACGCCCTTCCTCCCTCGGTCACTCCCTCGCTCACCCTTCACTAAGCTTCTTCAGAGATAAGCGCGTGCCGGCGACGATATACAGCTCGAGTTGGCTCAGCAGCGTGACATAAGCTGGGCTGCGCTATCTCTGGAGTGCTCCACGGCCTGATAGCGCTACATTGAGGGAGACTGCAGGAAAGTGACCCTAGAAAAACTATCGCTGGTTACGTAAAGGAAGAAAATATGCAGCTAATGGATTTGATTAAAGTACATAGATAAGCTTCTGATATTTGTTTCGTTATTTTACCTGAAGGGCTTAACCCGGTAGCAGCGACGGGCCAAATTTAGGGCTTTACCGTGTAGCAACGACGGGCCAAATTTGTGCCATGATATAAACCCCCAAAAATAGATGATACATATACATAATCTGATCACAAATGCTTTGATATATATTATGGAATTGTTTGTGTGAGGGGTGATTTTTTCTCATTTTTCTCGCTTGGAGGGACCATTAAGAAACATGATCCCCGCTGCTACCGGGTTAAATTGATTTGCAAATTTGTTTTACCGTTAGAGAATTATGCACTTGAAGTTAAAATAAAGCACGTAGAAGAGCTTTTAATTTTCCTCTTATATTTGAAGGATCACTTAGCGTAATTCTGAGTGGGCATCACGATTAGAGTATTTTCCACAACGCCCCTTGGTTAGTTTCGAAGCTACAGACAAGCCTCTTCACTTAGAGACCACATAGCCGTAGGGAGATTGGAAATATGCGACCGGGCCCCAAGGTGTAGATTTTATTTTTTATTTATTTATTTATTTTTTTTATTATTATTATTTTTTTTTTTTACAGCAAAGGAGACAGAATTGCTCGCCGTGCTGTACACCTGCTTTGAATAATTAAGTGAAAGTCATAAAGGTGCCACGGAAGAGAACGAATAGCAGGAATGTGCTTGATATTATGGCCTTTACTGTATCATTCTTCTTTGTTTTATTGCTTCTGTCATTCGTCCTTTATTTATGGTTGCTGTGGTTCGTGACTAATGGCTTCCTGCACTTAAGCTCCAGAGGACTTTGCAATGCTTTGTTATTCATGAGAGAAATGCATGTTCCCTCATATTCTCATAGTAATTTGTTATTCCTGCAGTTTGAGAAATTCACGACAAGACTTCCTACGTATATTCAAGTTAACCCTTCCGCTGCGATTGGCACGGATTTGGCCTTCACTGGTAGCCAGGTAACACATACTCCCAGGTCTTTCTCTGCCTCTGTGGTGGAGAGTGGAGAGTTTCCCATGTGGTATTGGTGTGCTGGATATCCCCTCCCAATGTGCATGACTTTACATTTTTCTTTGTTGAACTGTAGCAGCCACTCTTTGTTCCATTCCTGTAGCTTAGTGATGTCTTCTTGTAGGAAATCTGCAGTCAAGTGGTTAAGGAAGAATGTGGATTATGTTTTTGTTGTTTGTATCGTTGAACTTCATGACAAATTCCATGCTACACCAACGTAACTTGTAAGGATAAGGTGACGAGGTACGATAGCGTCCTTGTGTGTTATCCTTCTCCTCTTCTTCGTCTTCTTTCTTCCTCCTCTATAGTTTCTTACGCTTATTTTTTCCCCTCTCGTTTTCTCTCTTAGTTTTCCTCCTTTTTTGGGGGTCTGTTATGTTCTTCCTCCTCCTCTTCCTCTCTGCAGTTTCTTGGTCTCCTCATTTTTTTCCCCCCTTTCGTATTCTCTTTCTAGTTTTCTTCTTTTCTGGGGGTCTATTTTGTTCTTCCTCCTCCTCTGTAGTTCTCTGTTCTACTCATTTTTCCCTCTCTCGTTTACTCTTCCTAGTTTTCCTTCTTTTCCTTTTTGGGGGTCTATTTTGTTCTTCCTCCTCCTCTGTAGTTCCCTGTTCTCCTCATTTTTCCCTCTCTCGTTTACTCTTCCTAGTTTTTCTTCTTTTCTTGGTATCTATTAAATGTCTTCCCTTAACTGATGGCAGGAACAAATAAAGGATACCGTGGCACTATACTGACGCCAACATGCTTCCTGGTACTGAGATTAGTCAACGTATCCAACAGACAAGATGATGAAATGATAATCAAGGTCTACGAGGCAGTTTCTTGCAGCAGTTCTCTTTTCTTCGTCACAGTCCTTCACGCAGCGCAGCATAAACACACTGCATATACTTATGGTTTAATTGGCATGATAATTACCCTAAGCTGGAAAAGCATTACTACTACAACTACTACTATTACTACTACTACTACTACCACCACCACTACTACTACCACCACCACTACTATTACTACTACTACTACTACTACTACTACTACTACTACTACTACCACTACTACCACCACTAATGTTATCGTTCACATCTTTACAAGGAAGACCTGTAACGGATCCCAGCTGTTCCTAATTAAACACACACAGACACACACACACACACACACACACACACACACACACGTACTAGCACAGCACGCCTCCGCCTCCGCCGCCGCCGCCGCTTCTCCGAGTGTCACGTTACACCTGTCCTGGATGGAGCCTTTTCTCTCTCTCTCTCTACCCTTCCGCCTCCACCTCCTCCCCCTCAGTTCCCCTCCGGCTCTTGTGACGTGAGGAGCTTGTCACTTCCTTCCTCCCGTGCTTGTCTGCTCTCGTGTAATGAGTGACACTTAACTACTTCATAAAAACCTCAGATACTTTCGAAGCTCAACATCATCATCTTCCCTCAAAGGACCGCGGAGACGCCTCGATGCCGCGGACCACGTGAATTACCTCTGAGAACTATATACGTGCAGCGGAAAGTGATTAGGAAAGCAATTAGTGAACGTCCGGTTTACAGGTAGGTGATGAGGCTGGTTAATTCTTGCATTAGGGAGATGAACAGCACAAGGATGAGTGGAGATGCTGGTTACCTCTTGCATTAGGGAGTTGGACAGCACAGGGATGAAAGAGTGGAGATGCTGGATAATTCTTGCATTAGGGAGCTGGATAGCACAGTGATGACAGAGTGGAGATGCTGGTTAACTCTTGCATTAGGGAGTTGGATAGCACTGGGATGAAAGATTGGAGATGCTGGTTAACTCTTGCATCAGGGAGTTGGATAGCACTGGGATGAAAGATTGGAGATGCTGGCTAACTCTTGTATTAGGGAGTTAGACAGCACGGAAATGAAAGAGTGGAGATGCCGGTTACCTCTTGCATTAAGTAGTTGGACGGCTGCACAGGGATGAAAGTGGAGATGCCGGTTAACTCTTGCATTAGGAAGTTGGACAGCACAGGGATGACAGAGTGGAAATGCTGGTTAACTCTTGCATTATGAAGTTGGGCAGCACAGGGATGAAAGAGTAGAGATTAGTGATTAGTGTGTCTGAGTGTATGGGGAGGGGGGGGGGAGCATTCATACCACGCTCAACAAGGTGACGGTCCCTCATACTCTTCCCACACGAACTACCTTAAGGCTCTCTGGTCATTCATGGGCCTCAGCGATTACTATATCATTGCTTCATAAGATTTACTCCGCTATAGCCAGGCCGTTAACAAAGCTATTAAAGGGTTAGTCCACTTGGTTTTCTCTTTGCTACTCACGACAGTTGTTTTTGCTCCCATCTTTTTTATTTGATTCCTATTACGGTATCGTCATTCTTTTAACGCTCAGTAAGAAAAGTGTAAATGAGCGCTCCAAGGAATGAGTTAATGCGAGCGCCTATCGTGATTTCATTCTCCACGTTACTGGAATCCATGTCGTAATGCACATATACCTTACTTAAGAACAAGAACACTGGATAGATAATATGATGAAAGATTTACGTGCGCAGCTGACTGGGCATCATTTAGTCCTGAATTGAGAGGCTTCGACCCGTGTCAGGCTTCACACGATGGTCCAGTCGTGTAGATCGCCCGTTGCCTTGTTGCATGTCTGATGACCTGTACCTCCTTGATCTTGCTAGAGAAGTAGGAGGAGGAGAAGAAGAAGAGCATAGAACCTCCTGATAAAGCGTTGAATTATGAGTCATACTCCTAAACACATCGGCGTCCAAGCACACACATTTGACAAGGCTTTCGTAAGGGTTTGGGGCATTTCCAGTGGTAGTTTTGTGACCCTGGTGGTAGTCTGACTATTCCTCTGTACCATTAAAGTGAAAAATACTTGTTTGAACTCGATTAACGTCCTTTTTGGCCTTTAAAAATAGTTCTTGTGTGAGAGAAAACGCCTAATACAGACCAAACCCTCAAGCTGCATGCACTTTACAATGACTTATAGTAGGATGGCAGTAGAGGCTGTCATTCAACCCGTATAGTGGATCACGCAGTATTCTTAACCCATACAGAAAACTTAGACAGCCAAGAAGAGAGTATAGAAGTGCTGTCGAGGCTGTCTTTTAACCAGTAAGATGGATCACGCTGTATTGTTAACCCATATAGAAAAGTTAGACACCCAAGAAGAGAGTATAGAAGTGCTGTAGAGGATTTTAACCACTAAGATGGATCACGCTGTATTATTAACCCATATAGAAAGGTAGACAATCAAGAATAGAGTATGGAAGTGCTGTAGAGGATTTTAACTACTAAGATGGATCACGCTGTATTGTTAACCCATATAGAAACGTTGACAATCAAGAATAGAGTGTAGAAGTAGAAGAGCTGTAGAGACTCGTTCAACCCGTGTAGTCGATCGCGGAATATTCTTAACCAATATGAGAAAGTTAGAGACCCAAGAAGCAGGTGTCACGCCGCCGAGCAGTGCGCAGCGACACCCCTAGCGGAGCCCCTGCTAAGCCGCGGCAGCAGGGGTAGGGGTGGGTGGGTGGCTCCCCCGCCCCCCTGCCGCCGTGAGCCAGAAGCGTGACGGGGTAACCTGAGGAACACGTCACACCCCTCCGCCCGCGACCCTCCCTCCTTGCCTCCCTTCCTCCTCACCGCCCTCCCTGCCCCTTCCATCCTCCCTCTCTCCATGCCTTCCGAACTTCCCTCCCTCCCTCCTTACCTGCCCCTCTGCTTTTCCCTCCCATGATACCCCCACTTCTTCCCGCCCGACCCCTTGTCCTCCTCCTCCTCTTCCTCTTCCTCTTCCCTCTCTCCTTCCCATCCCTCTCGCCCACGTTCTCTCCCTCCTCCTTCTCCCTCTCCCCCCTTCCTTCCCTCCCTCCTCCTCTTTCTCCCTCTCTTCCCCTCAGCCCCCCCTCCCTTCCTTCCTGCCCTCCTCTCACCTCTCCCTCCTCCTCCTCCTCCTCCTCCTTCTCCCAGCCCTTGTCCTTCATTATCTAGGCCATATAATTCCCTTTTTAGCGCCCTGTCCTAGAGATTTTATGCCCTTGTCAAGTCTGTAGTTTCCATTCCCCTTCCTCCTACTCCTGTTACCTCTCCTCCTCCTCCTCCTCCTCTTCGTAAAAGCAGGTGGTAGTCTCGTTATAGTGCAAAAAAGGCTTGATGTTAACGATTTTGTGTTCCTCTTCCTTGCTATTCTTTGTTTCTTTTCATCGTTGTGCTTCCTCGTTGTCTCTGTTGTTGTTGTTGTTGTTGTCGTCTTCGTCCGTTGGTGTGTGTGTGTGTGTGTGTGTGTGTGTGTGTGTGTGTGTGTGTGTGTGTGTGTGTGTGTGTGTGTGTGTGTGTGACTGAGACAGACAGACAGAAAGAAAGTCGAAAATATAAAGAAATAAATGAGGATAAAGAATGAAAGAAAGGAGGGTAGGAGGGTAGTCGGTGGTGGTGCTGGTTGAGTGAGTCTTCAGTTTCACACACAGGAAATGCCGAGTCTACCCACCTGTCGGAAAGTAATCATTGAAGACAACACCTGAGCGAGTCACCTGAGAGATTACCTTTCATTATTAGATCTCGTGATATCGTTTTTTTCGAGTTTTGTAAAGTTTTTGAATGGAGAGAGAGAGAGAGAGAGAGAGAGAGAGAGAGAGAGAGAGAGAGAGAGAGAGAGAGAGAGAGAGAGAGAGAGAGAGAGAGAGAGAGGTCTAGATATGTTCAGCGTGTTACTTTGTTTTTCAATGCGCAATACTACATTAGAGAGAAAAAAGGAGAAAAGATTAAAAAATACAAATCCTAGCGGGAAACATTTATAAAGCGCAGTGTTTTATTGAAGAGAAAAAGATAGCGGAAAATATATATATAAAAAATTTGTATAAGGAGACAAGCACTAGCCGGCAATCATTTACACAGGGCAATATATCAATGAAAGGTGAAAAGGAAAGAAAAATACATATAACCAGAGCATAAGGAGACAAAACTGAGAGGCAAATACAAAGGTAGACACCGAGAGCAGACAGGCCAGGCAGACTCAGGATCAGGCGCGGGACTCAGACAGCGCCAGGTCGTCGCCGCTGTGGCTGGCCGGCGCGCGGACGAGACGAGAGACGCAGCGCCGCCCACACCGCGACCCGAACAGTTAGAGGCCTTGCTTGCTGTCCTCCGTCGTGAACCTCTCCGTCACCTCCTCCTGCGGGAACAGATTAGCAGTGATGTGAGCTGCCAGGGTCGAGGGCAGGACCGTCGCGTCTAACTTTATGAAGCTTAGAAAAGGTCGCGTCAGCTTAGCGAAATACCTTGTTCCTTGTCCTCTCGGTTTGTTGTTGTTGTTGTTGTTGTTGATGATGCTGTTGTTGTTGCTATATTGGTGTACAGGCATTGACTTTTTATCCCCCAATTTCCTTTTCTCATTATCTTTTTCTTCTTTGTTCTCATTTCACATTTTTATCCATTCTGATTTAACATTTTTCTATCTTTTTCACTCTATTCTCTATTCTCATTTTCACTATTTTTTTTCGATTTTCCGTTTTTAGTCCATTTTCATTTCCATTTCTCTTCCATAACACAGACTGAAGCAGAAGCCGAAGGAGGAAGAGAAGGAGGAAGAGGAAGAGGAAGAAGTTGACCAGGTGACGGAGGACGAAGAAGTTGACCTGGTGACCGAGGAGGAGGAAGAGGAAGAAGCTGACCTGGTGACCGAGGAGGAGGAAGAGGAAGAAGAAGGTGACCAGTTGACCGAAAAGGAGGATGAAGAAGTTGACCAGGTGACCGAGGAAGAGGAAGAAGTTGACCAGTTGACCGAGGAGGAGGAAGAAGGTACCAGTTGACCGAGGGAGAGGAGGAAGAGGAATAAGTTGACCAAGTGACCCCAACAAGCGACCCAGCGCCACCACCTGTTGACCTGCCTCTCCCTCCCTCCCCTGCCTCCTCACCATGACCTCCTCCTCCCCCGGGTCCTCCTCCTCCCTCAGAGCCCGCACCTTCTGCCTCGCCTTCGTCCTGCTCCTTAATCAGCACACAGGTAAGTAACGTTCATCTCCCTTACCTGGTGATATGATGCTGCTGAGATAATTAGTTTCCTTTTGTCTAGTCTTTTTAACTTCATTTTTTCATCTTTTGTACGATAAGAAATCAGCTTTTTTTAACTTTTTACTTTCTTACTCTCAGTGTTTCTTTAGTTTCTCTATTTTTGCTTCTCTCTCTCCCTATCTATTTCTATATCTCTCTCTATCTTTCCTTTTCTTCTATCCTTCTATCTCTCATATTTCTCTACTTCTTTCTCTCTCCATCTCTATCCAACAGTTCATCTCTCCATCACTTTTTGCGGACATTGAACTATCTTCCCCTCGTAGATAAAAGCATAGATTAGCAGAGATAACATTCCTCGTTCTAATCACCTTCCCAACAAGCTGACCTGTTACATAATCATCGCCATACTTGAGTACTCTGCATCCCTTATCTCTGTACTCTACCTGTCATTCTGTTGTTTTATCCTCGAGGTAATTTCGCTGCAGTGAGGTAAACGCTTCCCACTTACGTAAGCAAAGTACCTACACATGCTTAGTAGTTATTATGCTGTGTCGCTTCCTCCCACCCGTGTCATCTGTCTCTTATCACACTTCTAAGAACATTTAGGGTCGTATTATAAGATATTTCGTCACCCAAGAACACCTATTTGACAAGGCTTTCGTAGGAGTTGTGGGCATTTCCAGGGGTAGTTTTATGATCCTGGTGGTAGTGTGACCCTTCTTCTGTACCATGAACCCGAAGAAACACTCATTAGAACCTGGCTGACCCCCTATTTGACCTTTAGAAATAGCTGATGTGAAGCGAAAGTATCTTATAATACCGATCTTAATCTCGTACTATCTGCACCCAGACTCATAAAGGATCAAGTGCAATGCCAAAACACATAATACTAAAAACAACAACATAAAGATTCGTATAAAGAGAATATAAAAGGGCCAGAGGAATTCCTAGGAAGTGGATGGAAATGCATAATGGAAAATTTAGGAGACGAAAACATCACAACAAAAAATACGAAACAGACCACAGTGGAGGAGAAGGTTCAAACGCAACAAATACTCCGCTTGGGATAATTATGGTAAAAATAAAATAAAAAGAAACATAAAAAAAAGATGCTTAAAGACGAAAAATATAGTTAAAATGATGTTGCAAATACTCCTCTTTCTGCACTGGACATCGCAAAAGGTTCCTCACCAAATATAAGATGACATTCGATTTTTATATATATGTTACTTTCTCTTATGAGGCACTCTTCTACCTGCATTTTCTAGTATATGGCCTCTACCTCTACCTCTTACCACATCTTCCTCGTCTGTAGCTGCGACAAGCGTTACCATATCCCATAACAGCATGTCTCTAGAATATCATCGCCCTTACTTTAGCCCTTACCACATGTTACTCGTCTGTGGCGCCGGCAAGCACTCGCGCCGCCCCTAACACAGCTTACTAAGTAGATGGGTCACGGCCCTTATGACACGAAACCCAAGACGGCTTTGATATCGAAAACCGCACCAGAGACCCGACAGCGCCGTCCTAAGCCGCGCGTCCCGTGAACCGGTTGCTGAGGAGGAGGAGGAAGAGGAGGTGAGAGAGGGGAGGGTAAGGGAGAAGAAGGAGGCAAAGAGAGAGTAAAGAGAGGGAAAATATAAATAAGGGGAGAGAGAAGGAGACTGTGTAGGAGTTAGAGAAGGGAGGAAGTAAAAATAGCTATGGAAAAAGAGGTAAAAATTCGAGAGAAGAAAGAAAGAGGAAGTAGAAGGATAGAGGGTTAAAGATGTGAAGATAGAAAGGAGGACGGAGGGGGAAAGAGGGAGGGAATTATAAGGAAGAAGGAGGGAGAAAGGAGGAGGAAGGGAGAGAGGAGGAGGGAGGGAGAGAGAAGGAAGAAGAGAGAGAGGAGGAAGACTCTTTTCATCGTCCTCTGCACCTCTTGTTGTTGTGTGCGTGTGTGTGTGTGTGTGTGTGTGTGTGTGTGTGTGTGTGTGTGTGTGTGTGTGTGTGTGTGTGTGTGTGTGTGTGTGTATGTGTGTGTGTACGTTATGGCCCACGACTCACCCCCCCTTCCCCACCGCCACCACATATGCACGTGATCAGAGTAGTTTTTCAAGGTATGTTTATTATAACTTGAGTTCCGAGGAGTGTTTCGCTGCCTACTCAACTTACTCTCCTTCTTGTGACACGTAGAAGAATTATCTGCGTCGGAGGCTGTTCAGTCCAATTGCATGCATGTATGTATGTATGAATGTATGTATGTATGTATGTATCTTCTGCAGGGTGTGCGGGCGAAGGGTTCCAGCGGTTTTTGGTGACGCCGGAGAGCCTGGTGGCGCGGGAGGGCGAGGACGTGACCCTGCGCTGCGTCGTCCAGAACCAGCGAGGCAAAGTGCAGTGGACCAAGGACGGCTTCGCTCTGGGTCAGTATCCTCAACGTCTTTCCTTCCCGTTTTAGAACCATGACCTTCCTCTTGCACAATTCCTCTCTTCACTCTTCTTTAGATTAGCTTTGTGCCTTAGAGCTCATGTTTACTTCTAACCTAAGCGGGTTTTGTTCTGTCATATTCTTATACGTTATAAAAACCTAATGATAACTTGATATGCGGTTCACTAATGACTAATTAATTCATGTTTAGCTTTACCCCCAATGCTATGAGTGCTTACTTTGTCTTAATGACCAAATTCTTACTTTCTAACTAGCAAATGCAAGGCTAAGAATCAATCGTAATAAGTAAAGAGTTTGTTTTGTAACTAATAAATTATCCACGGTGCTTAGGGCCATATTTTTAAACATTTCTGCGCCCAAGAACACGTAATTTACTAGTCTTTCGTTGGAGTTTAGGGCCTTTCCAGGGGTACTTTTATGACCCTGGTGGTAGTCTGAGCCTTCTTCTGTACCGTGAACCTAAAAGAACACTCATTAGAACTCGATTAACCTCCTTTTTAGCCTTTGGAAATAGTGTTTGTGAGGGGTGGGAGCATCTGACAATACCAACCTTAGAATTTTACCCAAGCCGCCACCACTCTTGCGGGAATCCTAACTTCGTCTCAGCCTCACCTTTATCGAGACTCCTAACTGGATTCCAGGGTTTCACCGGGACGTGCCAGGGTACCCGCGCTACACATACCTCGGAGACCCCGCCAGAGGGCAGCACCACCTCTCCATCACCAGCGTGGCGCCCTCAGACGCTGGGGAGTACCAGTGCCAGGTGGGGCCAACGGTCTCCAACCCCCCCATTTGGGCCGCCGCGAACCTCAGCGTCGTGCGTAAGTTGACAGAACGAACATTGACCGACGTTAGAACAAAGAAGCAAACCTAATCGTCCCAATCTTACCTAACTAACCTCTTATTTAATGGATAGAACATAAGTAAATCGATTACAGAAAAAAAAAACTTGCCTAACATAATATAAACTGGCTCTATGATTTATTTTGTGGCAGTAATCCTAGTTATAAGAGCCTCGCTATCCAATTTTTCGATTTTAAAATGTTCATGGGAGAATGGGTCTGAACAAAGTTACACGGAATATTATTACATATATTAGGTCAACCCGAGAAGATAAAAAAAATCACTGAAATTTCAATTATACATAAAATCTTAAGTATTTACATAGTATCTACAAAGGACAAATGGTGAACAACATGTCTCCAGGAAAACATGCTCACGACCGAGAGAGCCCGGGTTCGATTCCCGGGCGGAGTGGAAAAAATTTGGCGGCTTTTCCGATACCCTACGCCCCTGTCTACCCAGCAGTGAATGGGTACCAGGTATTAATCGGTGGTTGTGTCCCGTCTCCTGGGATCTGTTCTGCTCTCCTATAATTCCTTCCCCCTTCTGTCTCTCTCCGGCATATGACCACAGATGTTGCGCCGACTAAGCAAAACTTTCCAACTTTCCAGGAAAACATTGCTTGCCAAGTTAGGAAATAAATGTCAGGTCTTAAGACTAAGCCGGACCCCCTTCCCTTCTCTCCCCATGGCCAGTTCCCCCCCGCGGCATCAGCCTCGTGGGCCAGAGTGACGGCTCGGCTGTGGAGGTGGTGGCCGGCGCCTCGCTCACCCTCCGCTGCCGTGTGGCTGACGCGCGCCCGCCGCCAACCCTCCTCTGGTACCTGGACGAGAAGCAGCTCCCGAAAGGTGGGTTCAGGCAGGGCTGGTGCAATCATGGAACCCTATAAGGAACTGTATTATACTATGACGATGTTCGCCCCTAAATAGTTCGTTAAATAGATAGTTTGTTATCAGTATTCGTCCTAAGGTTAGTGTGATTGATATTTTCTTGAGTTTCTTAAGATTAAAAGGTAGAGCAGAGAAGTCAATCCCAAGGCAGCTTTACAAATAAGTGAATAAAGATCGTTCAGCACATGATTCACCCCTACAGCCCAGGGGCCGGATTCATCAAGCCACTACAAGACCGGTCGTTGGTAAATCTTTAAGTAAATCTGTCCTCTACGAATGATCCTTGTGTTTCGGCTGCTCCGATGACAATGAATGAAGTACTGGCCTGGTCGACACTTCTTTCATTGCCATTGGAGTCGCCTTAAGATCAAGAGCGTTCCTAGATGATGAAGTTACCAGAAGACTTACCAACAACAAGTCTCGTAAGTGGTTTGATGAATCCGGCCTCAGTACTGCAGCATTGTTTCTCCCCAGACCAGGTGGACTCCCAGGTGGTGCGGTCGGTGGTGCCTCACAGATGGAGTGTGCGGAGCAAGGTCACGCTGCAGCCCCGCACTCAGGACGACGGGGCGCGGGTCATATGCCGCGTGCTGCACCCGGGCCTGGAGGGCGGCGGGGCGCTGGCCACCTCCGTGACGCTCTCTGTCCTGCGTGAGTGTCCGCGTCAGACTGATAACGAGGCAGCGACAAGTAGAGGGAACACACACACACACACAAAAAAAAAAAAAAAAAAAATAATAATAATAATAATAATAATAATAATAATAATAATAATAATAATAATAATGAATAAAATAAAAATAAAAAATAAAAATAAAAATAAATAAATAAACAAACACAAACAGACAAACGTAGCTATCACTCAGCAAGCAAGCTATGTAACTTTAAATCATCTTTATGCTTAGACTAAAACATATTGAATTTATTCCCCTGTACTAAGAGAAACAGATAGATAGACAGATACATCGCTTACTGATCCCATCGATGAAATGCAGTACAAAAAGAACAGATATCGTACAAGTAGCTGTTAGTAGTAGTAGACCATAAAAGAATACTATAATATTATGCAGCAACTTACACCGAGATGGTACAGGAGCTCACCCGACTTACTCATCGCTCCGCCAGACCCGCCGGGGCCGCCCTCCATCAGGGGCCTGGCAGAGGGGGACACGCTGCGGGCGGGGGAGCGAAGGAACCTGACCTGCACCTGTCCAGGAGGCAACCCTCGCCCCTCCCTCATCTGGTACCGTGCTGGCCGCCTCTTCGACGACTCCTACACATCAGTAGTGCAGGAGCAAGGCGTCCTCACCGTCAACACACTCGATCTGCTGGCGACGGAGGCTGACGACGGTGTGGTGCTTGAGTGCAGGGCTGCCAGCGACCTCCTGCACCTGCCGCTCACTGCTAACATCTCGCTCTCTGTCTACTGTGAGTGCTGCAATCTCCCGTCATCATCGTTAATGTGTTTTATTTTTTCTATGTGCAAATTCGTATCACTGACAGAATCAATAATGGTCGTGGGAAGTGCAGCAAACACTTAAACTTTATCACCGTCATGAGTGTCTTGAGGTTTGCACATAGGACAAGGTATCATCATCACATAAATGAGACCTGCATTGTGTGCCACAGATGGGCCGACGGCGGTGCGGGTGAGCGGGCCGGCGCGGGCTGAGGAGGGCCAGTCCGTGGCGCTGCGCTGCGAGACGTCGCCCTCAAGCCCGCCGTCTTCCATCACGTGGCGCGTCAACGGTGAGTGGTGGCAGTTGGCGAAAGGAAATGTCATATTTCCTCAAAAAAAATTAGGAACTTAACGTTTCCTATTCCAAGCAATTTTCAAAACTTTGCTAAATGCTCCTTGCTAAATTATGCGTATAGGAATTAAACATTGCTGGCATCAGGACACAGGGCAAAGCATGTCGATATATAAGGTTAAAAATAAGAAAAAATTAGATCATTAGAAACATTATATAATTGGAAGGTCCACCGTATGTATATAAAAAGTATTATCTGCCATGATGGAGCATATAAATACATTTTCAAGAGACTACCAAAGTGGATGGACTGTCGTATCTATTAAACATTAAGAAGGCCTATTTGGATATCATAAGTTTTACAGTTTGTCGAAGGTAACGCATTTCCTAGATCAACTCCACTGCAACTTCTTTCAGGGGAGGAAGTGTCTTCGGCCAACGCTGTGGTGAAGCAGGCGCCTTCCGGGGGTTGGGTGACCTCCTCCAGGCTGGTGTGGCAGGTGGAGGGGCCGTGGCAGGGCCAGGCGCCGCGCCAGCTGTCGGTGGAGTGTGGGGCCAGCCACCAGTCCCTGCGGCAGGCGCCTCACCACACGCTCCTCATCACCCTCGTCAGTCAGTGCTCCCTCACCACTCACTGTACCATCTTTTTATTTTTTCAGTAGCACATTTTCTCTCATAGACCTTGACTTTTTCTGGAGTTTTTGTTTTTTGTTCGGGAATATTTTTCTAATTGATCATTATCACCAAAGAAGTCCCGCGAAATTATTTTCTAATCAAACTACGTGTATGTTCCTTTGGCGCCTTGGCAATTTGTCAGGCTTCTTTTGAGTAATGTAAACATGGCTGGATCACCCCGTAGACTTTTCCACGTCGCTATCTAGGCAACGTTCCGCCTGTAACACAATGTTTGTCTTATGGACATCGAAAAGTTGGTGACAATTTAGTGAAAATCTTGCTGAAAACCATTCTTCTGATAAGGCTTTGGATGCTAAATGTGGCAGGAGATTTCCCGAGATTCTGAAAATGTTGAACTGATACGCGTAGCCAACGTAAACATTGTGCATAACACAGAAATTGTTACGTTCGCTCCAGAAAGCTGCTGGAAATTTTTCGTAGCTAACTCTTGTGTTGTTTTGTTACTAAATACGAACATTTGGAGGACGGATCACAGTGCTATGACTACTACTAGCCTACTACTACTGATGATAATGATGATAATAATATCCTACAGCCTCCGTATTAGTAAGCAAACACACACCACCGAAGCACCAGGTGGCGGGGCTCTGCTCGACTTGACACGTGCTCCATGTTCAGGCGGTGGTCATAAACATGGTGGTCACTGGTTGAACACTGTTTACTCATTATGGTACAGTTTATTTTCGTGCAGATCCTCATGAGTGTCTCCCCCTAGAGCCAGCCGGTGCCCCCGTGCTGGGCGGCGAGGTGCTGCAGCCGGTGGTGGCGGGCAGCTCCGTGGCGGTGACCTGCGCCAGCCCAAACAGCCTGCCGCAGACCTCCATCAGGTGAGAAGCCAGCGTTATCATGCTTATTTCTTACCGTTTCACCACTTTCCGGGAGGTTTGAAGGTTAGTAAAAGACATGACAACAGAAGAGCAATAAGTAGGAAACGCGAAATGGAAGGGTGCATAAAGTAAATCTATCAAAAAAATCTATTTGAAGTATTAATACACCTGTGGCTTATACTGTGTGTGGTTCAGGATCTACCACGGCGGGAGGATCGTGGCGTCCCGGCTGGAGCACACCCCGGCCATCACCCAGGCCCGGGGCAGGGTGAGGGTCAACCCGCCGGACAACGACTCAGAGATCAAGTGTGAGGTGGTCAGCCCGGCCAGCACCAAGCCAAAGGTCACCTCCACCTGGCTCTCCGTCCTGTGTAAGTGACCCCCCCAAAAATATTAAAAATTTCACCTCTCGATAATATAGTGATTTTTTTTCCTAGGTTAATCTTAAGGATCACCACTCCAAACCAATATTCGTAGTAATTTAGCACGTGAAAGAATTAATATTATAATGCATTTTCATAAACGTTTTACCTTGGGGAGGGGCCAGGGGGGCAAGCCTCGTTAATTATAAAGTTGGGTGGCTTGGATTTTCTTAGTCCATTGTTATTGTTTCATGAGCGTAAGCCCAGGCCCTGTAAAACTACAACTAGGTAAATACATGGTCATTACACCTTGCCTCCCCCTCCCCAGTTCCACCCAGGGAGCTGATGGGTTCTCTAGAGCCTGAGGTGGCACAGGAGGGGTCCCAGGTTACTCTCACCTGCCTCACCTCGTCCAGCAACCCCCCCGCTAATCTCACCTGGACGTCCCAAGGCTCACCGCCCCCCATGGCCACCACCACCACCGCCCCGGCAGCCTTTGGGGGCACAAGTACGAGGTGGGAATGAAGCTTTGAAAGAGGAAATGCTTGAAAGATTGATTGATTGAAGGAATAACTGCTCTTATAGCTGATAACATTTTTTTTTGTTTTTGTTTTGTTTTTACAGCAGAGTCGGTTCAAGGGCATAAAAAAAAAGGTAACAAATGTGAAAAAAAGCCTGTTACTCACTGCTCCTAAAAAGAGTTGGTGGCCCTAATAGTTTTACTGATGGTATTTTTTTTATTAATATTATACTTCTGTGTGTGGGTATGAGTGTAGTGTGTGTACCTGAGTAGCTTTATCGCCAATGTCTCTGCTTTTCTTTTATATATACTTTCGTGACCACCAAACCTAAACCTCTGATAATTACAAGATAGTATTAACCCGGTAGCTGCGGGGATCATGCTTCTTAAATGCCCCTCTATGCGAATTAATGAGAAAAAATCATCACTCACACAAACCATTTCGTAATAAATATCAACACATTTGTGATCAGTTTATGCATCATCTATTTTGGGGGGGTTTATATCATGGTAAAAATTTGGCCCGTCACTGGTACACGGTAAAGCCACAAATTTGGCCCGTCGCTGGTACATGGTAAAGCCACAAATTTGGCCCGTCGCTGGTACATGGTAAAGCCACAAATTTGGCTCGTCGCTGGTACATGGTAAAGCCACAAATTTGGCTCGTTGCTGGTACATGGTAAAGCCACAAATTTGGCCCGTCGCTGGTACATGGTAAAGCCACAAATTTGGCCCGTCACTGGTACACGGTAAAGCCACAAATTTGGCTCGTCGCTGGTACATGGTAAAGCCACAAATTTGGCCCGTCACTGGTACACGGTAAAGCCACAAATTTGGCCCATCGCTGGTACACGGTAAAGCCACAAATTTGGCCCATTGCTGCTACCGGGTTAATATGACAGAAATGAGCACCAAGTTCATGCACAGTTTTAGCGTATCCCTCCAATTTCACATTTTTTTCATGATTTATATTTAGCGTTCATATTGTGCTACATGAGATGATGGTAATGGGGCTGGTGGTGCAGGTCTGAGGTGGTGATGGTGGTGCAGGCCCTGGACCACGAGAGGCGCCTGTCGTGTGAGGCGGATAACGGCTTCGGCTCATCCCTGCATAAGAGCTTTGTCCTGAATGTCCTGCGTGAGTACCCACTTAAAGACACATTTATAGAAACTCATTTATTTGTATTATTTGTTTCTCTATTCCCCGCGAAATAAAGTGGTTACCATATTACAAGAATCTTCAGTATACTACTTACGATTTCACAACTCTCTCACAACTCATTTATTAGTATTATTTGTTTCTCTGTTCCACGCATTACACTTTTGACAAGTAATTTTGTCTCTCCAACATAGCATTGGAAAAAAGGATAACTTGATATGCTCAGATGTGGATAGTGAGTAACTCTATTAGTCTGCTCTAGTGACTGTCAAATCAATGTTCACCCTATGTTAATATCATTTTTTTATCACTAATCTCTGTATCATGGCAGCATAAGGCGAGTACTTGTCTTTTTAACTTTTGGGGTCCTATGGTATGCTGCCCCATCTTCATTCTGTGGGCTTGGGTTCGATTCTCAGCACTCAGGAGCATTATACTCGTACATATTTTAATACATAAATGGTATTGATTGGAAACTACCTCTCCCCTCCCCACAGACGCTCCTGTGTGGCGAGAAAAGCCGCTGCAGCAAGTGGATGTGTGGGAGGGCGAAGACGTCTCCATCACTGCCAGCGCCTCGGCCAACCCCGGACCCGTCAGGTAAGGGGCCGTGACTCTGCCAAACATATCCCATAGAGAAGTGGCATGTTGCATTGTCCCTCACCGCCTTCCCTCCCTGGCAGGTACTGGTGGCGGCGCGGGGAGGAGACCCTCGTGGGGGCGGGAGGAGCACTGCGTCTAGGGTCTGCCGTGAGGAGCATGGCCGGGAACTACTCCATCAGCGCCTACAGCCAGCGCGGGGCCATCAACACCTCCTTCTTCCTCAACGTGCAGTGTGAGTAATTGTTATGAGAAGGACTTTTGTGTTGACTAATTAATGCATTCTTTTGATAATTAGGGTTTGTTTACCAAGAGACCATATTCCTTCAGCCTCCCAGATAACTTTTTGGGTGGGTCAGTTCTGTTGATAGAACTTACCTGGTTTTCCTTACAACCCAGTCAGTTGCAGCCTTGTGGTAGTAGATAGTCTATGAAAATGGCATCTTTTTTTCTTTTCTTTTCTTTTCTTTTTTTACAGCACAGAGAGCAACTCAAGGGCAACAAAAAGAAGATGTAAAAAAACAAACAGCCCACCAACTGTTGTTCTCATATAGCGATAAGTATAGAGTGGCCAAACGAGAGGTCAATTTCGGATGGAGAGGTGTCTTGATACACTCTTCTTGATAGAGGTCAAGTCATAGGCAGGAGGAAATTTATGTTTAAACAATTTATTTCTACCATTGGCATGTGTCAGAGGGTATCATTGATTTTTTTGGACTTGACTTTGAGCAAAATCTTATCAGAAATCAAGTTCAACACCTGATTTCTCTTTATACTGGACTGCAATTACTGCCTCGTATCACTAATTTATCATGGAAGGAGATGATTTGGTAGCATCAGTTGTCATGGCTATTATAAACACCATTGGTTCTCTTCAGTGTATTGTGTATCTCTTGTTTTTCCCCTCAGATGCACCAGACAGGGTGATGGCCCCAGACAAAGTGATGGTGGATGAAGGAGAGGCGGTGGACATCCGCTGCTCAGCCTCAGGCAACCCCTTACCCTCCCTCACATGGATGGCAGGGTGAGACACTATGGACTCCTCCTTTTCCTCTCTTTCAAGACTCATTTTTGTAATTTTCCTTCTATGATAATGGTAATCTTTAGCAGGGAGTCTGGGAAATGCTTATCAAATCCTTTTTTTGATGTCTGTTTTGCTGTCATTAAACACTGCATCGCCGGCAGGAACCAGAGCGTGGGGTCGGGCGTGGGTGTGGCCCGACTGGTGCTGCGCTCGGCTCAGAGGAAGGACACGGGGCTCTACACGTGTCAGGCATCAGGCAGCCTTCCGTCACCCCCCCAGCCAGTGCCCACCAAGCTGATCGTCACACGTAAGAATGATGACCTTCTCTTCTGGCTGTCTGTATATTGCTGGATAGAGACTGAAAATATAGACTTTGTGGCTCAACTTGCACATTAGATTAACATTGCATAAGTATATTTGTATGGTAGTTAGCTCGACTTCCACAGTTTGGCTTCCTTCAGTGCCAGTAACAAAAGCTGTGAATATAATGTGTTTTCAGCGATGGTCTTCCACATACGAGGGTTAATATCCACTTCATACAGTCAGCTGGTTGCCACATAGTTTTCCCTTCCTCCCTCAGAGCCAGTGACAATAGCTGAGGAGGGGAACACAGTGAAGGGCTCCTGGGCCTCGCTGGGGGGAAGGGGTCGGCTGGTGTGCCAGGTGAGGGCAGCCCCGTCACCCACCTTCCTCTGGACCACGGACGAGGGAGAGAAGATCTACAACAGCAACAAATACCTCATCCATCAGCCAACAGTGAGTCCAAGTTTTTATGCTCTGTTTTGTGATATCTGAGGAGGGAAGGACAGTTTGTGTTTCTTTTCCTTCTTTATTTTCTGTCATACATATGTGAAGGAAAGCTTTGTGTATGATTCCGTCAGTTCTCTCATTTATTTTATCTTGTAGGTAAAGAAAGAGGTCAGCATGTGTGAAAAAAGAAGGACTCTTATTGGCCTTGACCCCAACGTTGCCAGATTGTCGTACTCAACCTCATGTTTGCCGATTTCCGACCCAAAAGCTGCCTCCTCGACCCCAATAACTGCCTTCATATATAGTTATCGTTAAAATGGTTAATTATTGGTGCTTTTTGGCAATAGCTATGGCTCAGAAACCGGTAAATACGAGGCTCTGAGTACGATAATCTAGCAACGGTGCTTGACCCCCTGGACCGTATTCTTAAACACTCCGGTGCCCTTGCCTACATATTTGACAAGGCTTTCGTAGGAGTTTCGGGCATTTCCAGGGGTAGTTTATTGACCCTAGTGGTAGTTTGACCCTTCTTCTGTGGCATGAACCTACAAAAAACACTCATTAGAACTCGACTGATCTCATTTTTGGCCTTTGGAAATAGTTGATGTGAGAGGCGGAACTGTCTAAGAATACCAGGGATCGTATTGTAAGACATTTCACTGCCCAAGAACACATATTTGACAAGGCTTTTGAAGGAGTTCTGGGCATTTCCAAGAGTAGTTGTGTGACCCTGGTGGTAGTTTGCCCCTTCTTCTGTAACATGAACCTGAAGAAACACTCATTAGAACCCGACTGACCCCCTCTTTGACCTTTAGAAATAGCTGATGTGAGAAGCGAACATGTCTAACAATACCCGTGGTGCAGGAGGTGGACGGCCTGGTGACCTGGTCCTCGGTGCTGGAGGTGTCCAACGTATCCCTGCAGGACTACCGGCCTTACCACTGCTCCGCCACCAACCCCCTCGGCTCAGGCTCCACCGCCCTCACCCTCCAGCCCCCCTCACGGCCCCTCCCGCCCACCAACCTCACAGTGAGATTGTTACTGGTGACATGCACTGAGTCTGGCACAGGGTCTCTTTTGCTATCGCTAATTCCTTAACCTGTTAGCAGCGAGGGATCATGTTTCTTATTGGTCCCTCTAAGCAAGAAAAATGAGAAAAATCGTAACTCACACAAACCATTTCATAATATATATCAAACCATTTGTGATCAGTTTATGTATCATCTATTTTTGGGGGTTTACGTATATCATGGCACAAATTTGGCCCATCACTGCTACACAGTAAAGCCACAAATTTGGCCTGTCGCTGCTACCGGGTTAAGTTTTGACCTTTATATTACTACAGTGTTAATGTTACTATAATCATACTTGTCATCTGTCACTGTTACTATTCTTCAGTATTCTACACCTTGTGATTAAAAGGGTTTATTTATTAACAAACACACTGCACCACAAGATTACTTTACTTTTATTCTATTTGATTTTTCTTCACCCTTCATGGGGACACAGCACTCCCCAGGTAAGCCCCCTTCACTGTGGGCGTCATCATATGTTTCAAAGAGAGGAAATGTTTTGCTGGTGTTTGAGTTGGGTTTCAGATAGAATTTGCAGGAAAATAACAGATGCTAAACAGTATGAGTCACTGTACGTCCAGAGGAGCTTCCATACAGTTTCCGTTCCTCGCAGGTTATCAGCGTGAGCAATGTGTCTGTGGTGCTGGGCTGGACCCCAAACCTGGAGGGCAGCCGTCCTGTGGGCTACACCGTCAGGTATCGCCCCACTGGCACTCGCTACTACCAGGTGTGGCATAAGTCTGACTCACAGTTTACCCTTCATCTTTGTCCTTGAATTCAACCAAGGCAAGGAGCACATGGAGTGGGTCTACAGATCATGGGCCGATATTCATAAATGTTTTAAGCCAGGACAGTCAAGGGGGAGAGTGAGAACTGCTTCATTGCCTGTCATTCTTCTTGCCTGTTAATATTTCATCGTCACATCCTTCGTCAAGTAGAGGAAGGGTAGGGATCGAGGCAAAACTGCCATTTATTTTTTTGGCTTTATAATTCAAGGCTTGTGTGGGTCAGTCTTTGTCTGAGTAAGGAATTTAACAGGCATTTCTTAATACAAACAAAACGACTGTGAAAGCAGCCCTTAATGTCTGCTGCCTTCCCCAGTATGAGGAGGTCCCTGACGGCAGCAGCACCAGCACTGAGGTGGGCGGCCTTACGCCTGACGTGGAGTACAGCCTCACCGCCCAGGCCAAGAACAACCAAGGCCACTCAGACTATGTCACGCCGCCCGTCATCATCACTACGCTGGGTGAGCTCAGACATATATTTTCCCAACTCTAGAGGGACCTTTGAACTTTGATAACCAGCCCTCTGAGTAGCCCATGAAATATCTGTCAAGCCATCAGCCATGCTCACCACACTGGGAAAGTTTGTTGCGTTGTCATACAAGAAAAGGAATCATAAGGCATTCATGAAGTTCGCTGCTTCAGTCTTCTGTACTCTTCACTCATTCTCTCTTCTGTCATTCTTGAGATGGCTGATAGATTTTTGTGTATGGTTTTCCAGCTTATCAATTGATCCGTCATCTCAGGGGTAGTTCACAGCTAGCATTCAACCATTCTTTGATAATACAGATTAATTTAATTCTTGTGTGTGTATGTTCCTCTAATTCTTTGATTAATTCACCAGCAGGAGGAGGGGAGGTTGGAGGGGGTGAGGATGCCTCCCAGGTCACCAGCTTCCTCCTCCTGGCAATCATTATGGCAGTGTTTGGCCTCCTGGTGCTCAACGCCATCGCCATCGCCTGCTTCGTGCACCACCGCACCAAGAAGAGGGCAGCCCTGAGAGGTGAGGAGCAGGAGCAGCAAAAGGCATTATACATAAATTACACAGAGAAGAGAGGAACTATAAATTGGGGCTCAGACTTACTACTAAGATGGGAAAGCATCTTTCACACTCACACACACACACTTAAGAGAAATTTAAAAAGAGTAGGTTGTAAAAGGCAGCAGTTGAAGCATCATATAAAAAGAGTAATCACCAATTTTAAATAAAATTATACATGGATAAAGCCGTGGCTTATTATGTAAATTTTTTTCTCAACCTTAAAACTTGTGATGTGCTCCATCACAAACTTTTGATTTTTGTCTTTAAGCATAACCAGCATCAGCCCTCCAGTGGGTAACTTACCAGTAAAATTACTCACATGAATTGCTCTGAAAAGAAATGAGTCCTCATGTACATTACCCCCTCCTTGTCCCTCAGGCGTCCACCCTGCCAAAGCCAGCTCAGCCAACGCACTGAGCAGCATCACCGCCAACGCTGACCACCGCCACCACCACCACCTCCACCACCCACACAACCAAGTCCTGCTGGCTCTTGACAGTTTGTCCTGCCAGAGGAGTAAAAAGTCCAAGGTGAGGAAGAGGCTGTTTGTAATTATACTTTGTTGGTTAATTTTCTGGCAATCTACTTGAAATAGGTAATCCTGACTCTTGTTTTACTTGTGTATCTTTCAAAGCAGTGCCATATTGATCCCTTTGTGTGAGGGGGTAAGCAGTCTTTTGTGTCTTTGTCACATGCATAGTTGGAGGGTTAGGTATGAGGACCTGACACTAGCTACTAATTTCTCTCGCTAAAGGGTTACATTGCATTGTGTTCCAGCAAATAAATAGACATGATCCATTTCTCTGTGCAATCTTTTTTACTCTGACTGTAGTTCTTCTCCTGTGTCTGAGCCTGTGGACCTTTTACTTTGCTTGGAATATGAAAAGTGACGATGGCAATGATGATTTCTTTAGGCCAAACTTGATTCTGTAACTGTATCATATTTTCCAGGGTCGTTTGAGGCCAGGCAGGAACAGGCTGGCCAATGTGATCCCCTTGCCCTCCCCTTCAGCCCATCGGAACAAGATCGCCCATGTCGGGAAGTTCAGCAAGCACACAAAAGGTCCTCAGAAGAGCAGCTCAGCGTTTATGCATAACGGGAAAATACCACGACCGCCTCCCTTCCACCAGCACAACAACAAGAGCGGCTCACACCCTCTGCAGGTCTTGGCGCCTGAGAACAGCAAAACCTCAAAGCAGAGAAAGCAAACCACTCCATCGCCAAGTGTCCCTGAGGCGTGCTCCCTCCTTGTGGCGCATAACCAAGAGAAGATCATTGCCTCTAGATCCAGACATGCTAACAATGACCAAGTACAGCTTTCAGACTCCTCACGGGAAAGCACACAAACGGCAATCTTCTGTGAGGACAATATCCCTGAGCCACCTCCCAGAACAGCTCCAGAGAAACCCTTACACCTTCCAGAGCACCAGAGAGCACAGGTCAGTCTACACCAGCTGAACAGTGAGGTCAAGCAGTACTTCCAGAGCAGAGAAGCAGCCCAGCAAAGAAACACTGAAGAGGAATCGAGTAAGAGCCTTGAGTACATTAACTTAGACAACTGTACAGGAGACACTATAGAGCCTGAGAGTGCATCTGGCCAGGCCCAGGAATACAACTACCACCAGGCAAGCCCAGCACAGGTAGATGAAGAGCTGTTCACCTCGGACGACACCACCACCAGCTCGGAGTATCAGGTCATCAGGAACACTCGACCTGCACCACCCATTCCATTCTCACACGTACAAGAGGGACTTCAGACGTCAACCCACATGATGCAAGAGTCACGAATCCCTCACCAGCAGCAAGATATCCAGCACGCACCAGGTCCTCCTCCACCACCCAAGAACACCAATACAATACCGTCACCAGCAGCTCTTGATTACTGGCCGCCCGCAACATCACCAGGCCACATGCAGCAACATCGCGTGCACTCCGCCTCCCCCACCAGGGCAAGGATGATCCACCAGCCACCTGAGCCACCCATCAAGCCCAGGCAGGTAAGGGCAGTCTCGTACTCACCAACCATTCCACAACAGGGTGATGGTGCCCCGGGATCACCACCAAGCGTCAGGCATCAAAGGACAGCATCAGAGTTGCCTGTAAGAGTGACTCACCACACGAGGCAGGACTCACCAGGCAGAACGAGTCAGCATATGAGTCGAGCATCACCAGTCAGAGTCGTCCACCACGTGAGTCCTGAGTCACCAGAGATAATAAGACGTCAGTACCGGGCGCCATCTGAGTCACCCGTCCGAACTGTTCACCACATCAGCACTGAGTCACCATCCTCAGCCAGGAGTGTGATGAGGAGAAATTCAGAGTCACCACACAGGCTTGCAGAACATGAGGGAATCTTAAAGTCACCAAGCAGGGAGATGAGTAACTTGGTTCCTTCCCAGTCAGCAGCCAGGTCTAGACAGCAACCAGGAGAGTCACCAACCAGAGTTATACAGAGACACTCGGAATCACCAGTTCAGTATCGGGAGTATCACAAGGCACCGCCAGAGTCACCAGCTGGCGGCCACGGTCACCACCCTCCGCTCACACCCACTAGGTCACACCAAAACCAGGTCACCAGCACACCCAGGAGTTACAAAGCTCACTCGTCACCAGACTCACAAGTTGGACACCAGTCTAACCCCCCACACCAGGGCTTGCCTCACACACCACAGAGGCAGCAGCAGAACCAGTCACCAGGCCATGTTGTCATCAGCCGCCGAGCACAAACGCCTTCACCAGTCTCCCACAAGAATCCAAGACCCTCACCGCTGT
This sequence comes from Eriocheir sinensis, assembly GCF_024679095.1. Taxonomy (NCBI): domain Eukaryota; kingdom Metazoa; phylum Arthropoda; class Malacostraca; order Decapoda; family Varunidae; genus Eriocheir; species Eriocheir sinensis. Next base: position 206,399 of record NW_026112047.1, on the reverse strand, counting down.
CTCCTAAATCAAGTGTGCCCGACCTCACCTCCCCAGAACTCCACTTCAGCACCCCACAAGCTGCATTCTCCTTAGGGCAGCTTAATTCTCTCCAACTCACTTCACTTCCTCCATCAAACGCAGGTCGGTACAACCTTCCGCCAACTCCACCTCGGCCCAAGAAGCCTCGGCAGCTCCCTTCCTTCCCTCCGTCGCATCCCACACTGGTCCAGCCGTTGCCTCGACCGCCAACCAACACAGCTGCTCGCCAGTTATCACCGGAGGAAATTTCAACATCATTTGTGGTGCCTGAAGCTCCCCAAATGCAGGACAAAGAACAGGCCTTGTCTCACCTGCCACCACCGAGGTCTGTCAGTGAAGCAAAAAGCCATGAGAGCAAAAAGAGGTTCAGGGACATTGTTAAGGCATCCGGCTCCCCTAGCACAGTGCGTCGACAGGTTGCCATTCAGACGGACAACTATCAGGTGGAACAGAGCACCCAGAGTGTAAGCAGCATGGCCACACAGTTCGCCTCGGTCAACTCCCCCATCGCCACCAGCTCGCCGCTCACCCACAGGCGCCGCGCACGGTTCCCTGATGACTTCTTGTGGCAGGGCGCTTCAGGCAAGATGTGAGATGCTCTGAGTGTGTTCGGTATAAAGAAATATGTTTGGTTTACTAGATCCATGACACACTAAAGATTAAAAGAGAAAGAAAGCTCAGAGGAGGTAGACTCTTTGAGTGTACATTGGCTTTGGTGAACTCAAGACTTACACATTTTGTCTTCAGATGAATTTTACCAGAGCACAGAGAAGGCCACACTGACTGACCCCTGAATGGTATTAATAATCTTTCCTCATCCTCATCAGAGCCTTCAAAGTGTCAGTGTTCCATGTTTATTATCTTAATCATTATGGGATGTACTGATACTGAGAACCAACTAAGACATACCAAACAATTACTTTCATGGGAGTGCAAAACAGATTGTGAAGGTTTGGAGAGCATCAAGCAGAGAGACAAGAAGAGAGGAAGCTAAATCAGATGGCACAAGAAAGAATTATGAACTCCAGAAGAAACAAATGATTACAAAGCAGATACCCTGAAACACTGGAATGAGAGAAGTGAGGAAGGTGAAATGAGGAGGGGTCAGGGTGTGGAGTGCATTGAACAGTGAGATAAGAAGAGGGAGGAAGCTGAACAAGAAAGAAGGAATGAAGAAACAAATTAACACAAAGCAGATACCCTGAAACACTGAAATGGGAGGAAGTGAGGAAGAAGGTGAAGTGAGGAGGGGTCAGGGTGTGGAGTGCATTGAACAGTGAGATGAAAAGGAGGAAGCTGGATTAGAAAGTACAACAAAAAAGAAGGACTCCAGAAAAAACAAATGATCACAAAGCAGATTCCCCAAAGCCCTACTGAACAGGATGAAACAAGGGAGGTGAAGTGAAGAAGGTCGAGGAAGCTTAACCAGAGCCACAAGAAAGAATAACAACCAAGAAGAGAAGAATAAACCCCAAAATACCACCTTAAAACACTACAGACTGGGATAAAGCAAGGAAGAAAGGAAGGAAGGAAGGAAGGACGGACGGTTGAGACACACAGGGATGACTTGGACCTCAGAAAGCCACAAAAAAGCAGAAACAACCAAGAAGAGAAGAATAGACCCCAAAATACCACCTTAAAACACTACAGACTGGGTTAAAGGAAGGAAGGAAGGAAGGAAGGACGGTTGAGACACACAGGGATGACTTGGACCTCAGACGCTGCCCCACAACAATCTTCATATACGATCGTTTTCTTGTGTGACCTCGAGTGCCAGAAGGAGTCAGATGAGGTTGATGAGGCCTTGCAGCATCCACTCGGAGCCTCCAGTAGTGAGTAATGCATTGATGGTTTAGTGTGTTTGCTAATTCATACAACTTATAGACTAACTTTAAAATTCCTCTTTGCTTTAATCTTTCTTTGCAGCATCCACGTGTATCTAAGTAGTGAGTTATGCATTGATGGTTTTTGTGATTGCTTATTCATACACTTATTCAATTCTTAACTTATAGACTGACTTTAAAATTCCTCTTTGCTTTAATCTTTCTTTGAAGCATTCACATGTACTATCTAAGTATCTAATTAGGAGCAGTGAGTAGCTGGCTTTTTTTTCATTATTGTTTCCTTTTTTTTTTGCCCTTGAACTGTCTCCTTTGCTGTAAAAAAGTAAGTAATCAATTAAGGGTTTTGTGTTTGCTAATTCAATCACTCATCTATTATGCTCACCTCATAGACTAGACTTAAGCTTCCTCGTCGTCTTACTCTTTTCTTTCCCATCCTTATCCATACACTTTTATTTAGTATTCACCTCAACCTAAACTTAAATCTTTCTCTTAGGCTCCGTTCACACTGTGCCGACTCTGGGCCACGACAACCCAGCGACTTTTAGACCCCCTTCAAACTGTACCGACTCAGTATCCGGCGATCGTTTCTAGACCTCTTTCCGACTATGTGCGACCCTTTCACATTTCGCACCCAAGACCTCGTGTACCCTCCTGAGTCGCTGGGTTTATCAAGTTATTCTATTGACATTAACATTGCCTACGGGTATTAATAATTGTCAGTGGAGACGGTAAAGAACCCCTAAAGTTAACCCGGTAGCAGCGACGGGCCAAATTTGTGGCTTTACCGTGTACCAGCGACGGGCCACATTTTTCCCTTGATATAAACCCCCAAAATAGATGATGCATAAACTGATCACAAATGCGTTGATATATATTATGAAATGGTTTGCGTGAGTGATGATTTTTTCTAATTTTTCTCGCTTAGAGGGAGGGGCCCTTAAGAAACATGATCCCCGCAGCTACCTGGTTAAAGTAAGTGAGTAAACAACGAAGTAAATGAACAAATGCTGAATGAACGACTGAATAATTAAACAAGTGAATAAGTAAGTAGAGTCTGAGCGATGGAACGATCCCTGCACACGCGAAAGGTTATAGGAAGCGGAACAACTTCAATACGGTAACAAGTTAATGACCTACTTGAATATAGAATGATTAATTGATAGGAACCTGCATATGAGAAGAATGTTAAAGTGCCCTTCAATACCTAGTTAAACATGAGTTACTTTTTTAATGGTTCGTCGACAGTGTGAACGGGGCCTTTTTCTTCCTCTTCCTCTTTTTTTTTATCCCATCCTAATTTATAAACTCTTATTTGGTACTTAACTTCGAAAATATGCTAGACCAATTTTCCTCTTCCTCTTCCTCTTATCCCATCCTAATTCATACACTCTTATTTAGTACTTACCTTTGAATATAGACTAGACTTGACTTTTCCTCTTCCTCTTCCTCTTCCTCTTTCTTATCCCATCTTAATTCATGCACTCTTATTTAGTACTCACCTTAGAAAATATATAAAACTTAACTTCCTCTTTATCTTCCTCTTTCCTTTCCCATCCTAATCTTTCCCTTATTCCTCTTATTTCTACCTCTTAAGTTCTGCCCTTTCCCTTTCCTTCTCTTTGTCTTCTTTCCTTTCCCATATATATCTTTCTCTTATTCCTCCATTTCTACGTCCTCAGCTTCCTCCTTTCCCTCCCTCCCTTTCTTTTTCTCTTCCTTTCTCATCTCAAATCTTTTTCTTATTCCTGCATTTCTATCACTTTTTTTTTTTTACCTTTTCCTTCCAAGCCAATACTTTCTCCTCCTCTCTCTCATCTCAGCTCAAGTATTTCCTTTTAGTCAACTATCTCTAGCTCTTTTTTTCCTTTTCCATTCCCATCCCAATCCTTTTCATATTCTTTCATTTCTATCACTTCATTTTTTTACCTTTTCCTCCTATGCCAATACTTTCTCCTCCTCTCTCCTAACTCAGCTCAAGTATTTCCTTTTATTTATCTATTTCTAGCTCCTAAGTTATGACCGTTCTCTCCCTCTCTCTTTGTCTCCCTCGTTTCTCTCCCTAACCATTTTTTCTTCCTCCATTCCCCACCTCTCCACCTCCTTCCTTTCCTTTCCAAGCCATAATTCAGCAGTTAATGGGGCTGTACTTAAAGAGCTTTCAGTAATACGAGCAAAATTATTAGAAGAGTAACTCATATTTAACTAGGTATTGTAGGGCACTTTTACATTTTTTTTCATATTCAGGTTCCTATCAATCATTCTATATTCAAGTAGTTCATTAATTTGTTACCGTATTGAAATTGTTCCACTTCCTATAACCAACCGGCCTCTTGCAGACTCCTTACGTTCTTATGTTCTTATGTTCATTCGCGTGTGCAAGGGTCGTTCCATCGCTCAGACTCTACTTACTTATTCACTTGTTTAATTATTCAGTCGTTCATTCATCATTTCTTCATTTACTTCGATGTTTATTCACTTTTTTAACTTTAGGCGTTCTTTACCGTCTCCACTGGCAAGTACTAATACCCGTAAGCAATGTTAATGTCAATAGAATGACTTGATAAACTGTTATTATTCCTTAGAGCCAAATTATCCAGGTATAGTTACATTGAATGGTCGTTTGGGTAGTGGTGGTGGTGGTAGGCAGAGGGAGGGGGTTGAAGACGGCTGTTAAGAGGAAGCAAGGGTGGGAATGGAGGGCAGAAAGTGGAGAGGGAGGAGGGACAAGGGAGACAGAGAAGGTGAGGAGAGGGAAAAATGTAATTGCTGGTAGGTGGAGAGGGGTGGGTGGGCTGTTAAGAGGAAACAAGGGGGTAGGGTGGGGGTGAGGGTGAGGGATACAGGTGGAGGCGGGGCAGGGAAGGTGAGGAGAGGGATGAAGGAAGGTACGCCGTTCATTCTACTGGACGTTGGCCGCGGGTGAGTGTGTTGGGTGAGTGGCTCTGGCTGTGTGATTTGTGTAAGGGGGAGGTTGTGAGAGAGGGGTTGTGTGAGGTTACCGAGGGCGAGGGTGTGTGAGGTTAGGTTTGTGTGTGCCTTTGGATACTCCCTTGATTTATGCGTTGTTGTGGACGGTGTGTGGTTAGTGTGTGGCTCTGGTGGTGATGTGTCCTGCCGTGGTGGTGGTGGTGTGGTGAATAACAGACGAATTGGCGCTTAGGGATGTTTGTGGTGGTTCAATGGATGATTCTAAATGAGGTAAATGTGTGTGGTGATGTTGGGTTTGTATGAATGTCCAAAGTTGGTGGTGATGATAAGAAAAGCAGTTGGAATGGGTATAGGCGTGCGTGGAGTTATATGGATGCGTATTATGGCTATAGGCGTGCGTGGAGTTATATGGATGCGTATTATGGCGGTGACTTTAACGGGGTAATGACTGAAGTGGTGGTGGTGGTGCCTGGCGGTGGAGCGGTACGTGGTGCTCGTTTTCATTGATTTGTTGTTCCGGCTGTTGGTTGGAGTGACTTCTTATTGGTGGGTGTGCGTGACGTGACCGCCGCGAGGGTTTAGTGACGTGGTGTGGATGTGAGGAGCCCGTGGAAGTGTGAATGGTGGAAAGTTTGGTGTTACAGTGTGGGCTCGTGTGATAAGGTCTGGAGAAATATTTGTGGCAGTATTACTATTGCTCTTTAACTAGTCATTATAACGCTTTAAATGATTTCTTGAGTTTCCTCAAGTTATGGAATTTCCTTTATATAGCCCGATCTCTGGCCGCGTAATTTGAATATGCTAGTAGTTCGGTGCAGGTTGTATTGAGTGGTAGTCATTTTTGTTCTCCTATTGTACTGAAAACCTAGATCGATCCGAGTTTGCTATTCCTTGATTTTTAGTCATAACTCATTTACTGAAAACCTAGATCGATCAGAGTTTGCTATTCCTGGATTTTTAGTCGTACTCATTTAAATTTAAATGATTTTTCTTCCTCCACAGTTATGAATTTACTTTATATAGCCCGGTCTCTGGCCGCGTAATTTTAATATGGTAATAGTTCGGTGCAGATTGTATTAAGTGGTAAAGTCCTTTTTATGCTTTTGATTGTACTAAAAACCTAGATCTGAGTTTGCTGTTCCCAGGTTTTTAATGAAGTTTAACTTAAATTATAACAATTTGTCAAAGTATTCATTAAACCATGGTAATTAGTAAGCATTGAGACTCAAATATTCCATTGGGCAGTACTTTGCCCAGAGTTTAACAAGTAAATAGGACTGATTTAATTTATGGACAGGGTTAATCATCACAGCGGGAAGATACATTGTAAAGTTATTTTCCTTATTGCCTGAACTGTCGTGTATGAATATCTATTTTCTTCCCAACCTTTCTTCCATGAGGTACCGTGGCCCATGGTTGTTGCTGTGGTCGGCCTCGCGTGGGCGGGCGGTGCTGTGGCGGAGTCTAAAGCTGCTCTGCTGGGGGGGCTTCACTGACCTGCTGCATCCACTTCGTAGGACGTACTGGTTACTTGTCACGGTGTGTGTAAGACTTGTGTGCTGGCTGTTGCTGGTATTGAGCTGCGAGTGTTTATAAGAGTTCGAGGAACTCCCATTGTTTTTTTTTTTTTTTTCTTTCTTTCTGAGGAAGCGTCTAGTCTGTCTACGGACGCTCCGCGAAGTATTGATAATGTGTGTTAGAGTAGTAGAGTAGCTCTGTTAAACAAAGTACATTTTTAATAAATATTACCAAAGAAATTTACTTTTATGCTAACTTTAATAATCTCTGCTGCACTACTATAAGTAAAGGTCAAAGCAATGATTGGGAGGGCTCTATAGCGGAGTAGTAAGCAAGAAACTGGTTAATTATAATGTACGGCCCCCAAAAGGATGAGGATAGACTGCAGCAACTCGACAGATGCAGCCATCACAGCTGTAGGATGCACCGGTCGCGGTTAGGATTGCTTTGTTCCACTAAACTGGAAGCATTGAGCGATAAAGATGACTAGCACATTCACAGAATAGTGAGTGTAGTGCTGAGAAAAGGCCTACCATTCAAAGTGGTAATTTTTTTTAAATGGGTTGGTACTAACTGTCCCTAGTGGTTTATGAATAGTCACCCAAGTGCGATGATAAATTTTAATGGACTTTACAACAAACACAGCATTTACAAAACCTACAATTAGTAGTGACACAGAACAGTAAATGAATTATTCAACCAAAAACCTGCGTTTACATACACGGCGCAGTCGGAACAGTAGTCTGGACTATGTAAACTTACTCTCATAAAATATGACTTCAACGGGCTAGACTATTCCACGGATCATTCACTGACTACGTGAGTTTGACCGTGAATGATCCGAGGGACATCCTCGGATGATTTACGGTCAAATTCACGTAGTCAGTGAACATTCGTCTGTAGAACTATAGTCTAGCCTGTACAAGTAAATTTTTCTGGAGTGAATAAAGTCGTATCAGCCTATCCTTAACTGGTATACCACAATTTTACTTTAGTCATACCTATTCAACCAAAAGCTGCATTTAGGTACACTGCAGAGGAGAATAGAGAACATCTCATTCGTTTACTTACATTATTTGTATTAGCTCTAGACTAACACAATTCATCTATACGCGAGTTTATAACCGTTAATGGTGTGGCGTGGCAAAGTTTTTCTTGAATAAATATGGAGGAGAGTAAGAAAATAATGTCCTCCAGAATCTACTCGACTAAAGAGGACATTCCTTTTCTTGACTCACCATATTCGTTAAGAAAATTTTCCTCGGATCATTCACGGTCACAGACTCGCGTGACGGATGAATTGTGAGTCTACCCCATACAAATATTTTTTTCTTTTTGTTGAATGAATGCCCTGCGTTGGCCACACTCCTCTCCCCTTGGTGAGCACAGCCTGTCCTGAAATTGTATACCACAGAATAGCACTTCATCTGATCTCGTGCACCCACACGCTTGAAGATGCAACACTAACACGGCGGCATACCCGGGAAACTGGAAACTGCTCACGTAAACACTGAACCCGCGCTGACCCCAACCTGCGCCTCTACAGCTGCGGGTCAGGGTGAGCGCGCGGGCCCTGGCAGCCTCTGATTGTCAGCCTCATGGACACAAATAATACGGGCCATCCTGAGCAATAGGACCTCATCTGAGTAAAGTGTCGACTCTCGCCTTCCACCTGTCGGGGCTGGGTTACTTTTATAGTTCAGAGGGGCTACACTGTAATCCCTCAGGTTGTCAGGCAGACGGGGAAGATTAATCTTAATGAAAGTCGAGACTTCCTCAGAACAATGCGGTCCTGTCATTTAGAATCAGCCATAAACTCCGTTGCTGATAAAATATAAACTCGTGACTAGTATACAACGTCCGATGCTTCACGAACGTCCCTCAGCGTCGATATCGTAACGTAGGTATATAATTTGTAACTTGTAACCCTAACGTAATGCAACAATTCTTTACAAAGGTCACTCTGTTAATTGAACTCGGCTTCTCCTTACCAACAAAAGGAAAACTAAACTCGGAAGTAATACTGTACACCTACTGTGGGCTAACAACGAACGCCTTCCCCGCACTGCCAAGCCGTTACTGATCAGGGAGGCAGAACACTGGCTGACCTGTGGAGTGCCTCGCGTCCTGTTTCTCCGCCTATCGCCAACAGGCAACCTGCCAAAGAAGTGTGAAACATTCCGTTCCTATTGCTTCTATGACTTATCTCAAAAGGGAAATTATTATTTATTATCCTGGAATTAACCTCGCTGTTTCGGAGTTCTCTCTAAGGCGCAGAATTCAGCACTTTTCGTCTCCTTACCGTCTGGACCCGCCTCAAAAATTACATAAAACATTTGTACGTGTTAGCTGATCGTCACGGCGCGGGAGGGAAGCTGAGGAGATGCTGAAGGCAGTGGTGAGGTCATTATGCTCATTCTGAAATTGATCTCCACCTGTTTTGTCTCCACCCCTTTTTTTCTACTGCGACTATTTTCTGTTAAATGTGAACAAGGTTGTATAACAAACATTGTCAAGCAGCTTTGGAGATTGTTCTCCCCTCTGAGAGTAGAGTGGCTCCGTGACGCAGCGGTCAGGCCGCGGCAGGAAGGTTTTCGTTAGGCGGCCGCGGGTGCACGGCCGCGGCGCCACGTGGTGCGGGCTGCCAAGCCCTGCTGTCGGCGCCCTTCCTCGGTGTGCCGACTAGCATTCTGTTAGATGATATGAAATGGCCTATACATGACGTATTCTGCAACCTTATCACAACCTCAACGTCATACATGATGCATAAGCATCACAAGCAATTTATATACAGATACAATCAATTAGTTCCCTTCATGGCAAAAAATCTATATACATGAACGAATCTTTACATACATCAATGAATGAACCAGTGCACCACCAGGAAGCCACGAGACGCGCCTGGAGCTGCCGAGCCGCCGTTCCGGATAACCGAGTGACCGCTGTAGGGCGAGCCGTTCCGCCGGCACAGCGCTGCGTTACGTGGCTAGGAGTAGTAGTCTTAGTATTACGGTTACAGTGTTTGGTAACGACTCGAGGTGGCCAGGAGCGACCCTACGGAACACTACTCATGCCGACTCTAGGAAGATCGTGTATGCTGAACGCCACCATACAGCCTCTTCTTTGTATGTGTGTGTGTATACCTTAGAGGTCCAGAGAGGCAGTCCAAGGGAAAAAATGGTAAACACAGTGCAGTGAAAATAAGACTGATGCCCGAAAAAAAGATTAACTTTTATCAGTCAAAAATATACATATAAGGGTATGGCGTATGTTATGTGCATGTGTGGATGAGAAAAAAACAATGTCGCGCTACTCTCTGCTGCTGCCAGAGACAATTGAAAACGACGTTTGAGGACACTGATGCATATATATATATATATATATATATATATATATATATATATATATATATATATATATATATATATATATATATATATATATATATATATATATATATATATACACAACTATTCTCTTCCTTAGACTGCCTCCTGTACCGTAAAAAAATATTATATATAGTTAGAAAGAACCTTTGGAAAACTTCTTTTTGTCAGGAATGCTTGACAAACAACCCTACGGAGCTCACTACTCATGCCGAGTACGGGTAGATAATATACTGTATAACACATCATGTATCCTCTTTGTAGTCAGTCAGATCCTGAAGAAACCAACCCTTCGGTCTGCCTTGCCAGGAATGATCAACAACCCTACGATCACTACATCATGCCGACTCTAGGAAGGTAGTATACTGTATAATAAATCCTACGTCCTCCCTGTATAGGCGGTAAGAACCTTAAGAAAACCTCTTACTTCTGTCAGTACTGATTAACAAACCTACGAACTTCATGCCGGGTCTAGAGATATATTGTGTACATTGTCGGTCTTATAAGAAAACATCGACTGGAAAACCTATTTCTCCGTTTTCTTTGTCAGTATTCAACAAGAATGTAGGTACAGGTGAGGTCCTGGCCCTGTAAGGGTGGACGGGCGGCCACGACCAAGACAAAATGGAGTCCCATCCATCCCAGGGAGATCGCCCATCCACTCCTTATAAGGCCCAGTGAGGTGAGTACGGTAGTCTAGTAATTAGTTTATAATATTTAGATACTCAGAAAAGGAATTATTATGCCTCGGAAACGTTCTCCTCTAATCCTAGTTAACAAGACTGCGTAAAGGAAGAGTGGCCATAACATCGGGTGTCGGGAGGGCTCTCGAATCGAAACACTGATGTCTACCCTTGACTGAAGTTTTTGACATTACCCAGACAGATTTCTCCTTGCCATTTCGAAGCCGCCACACTTTGGATTCTCAACCTTTCTAACAGGACGATTGTATAAGTTCCATCATTTTGCCTTATGTTGTTTTGTGCATAATTAGAAAACGCTGGTCTTGATAAATCATATATAATCCTCGAGTTCATCATGAAGAGAAAATTATAGATCTTACACGACTCTCCACTACGGCTTCACCTCAATACTTCGACGCCCCCCCACCCACCCCCCTCGTCCCTTACCCCTCGTCCCGCCCAGAGCCGCGCCGCACGCTGGAGAAGCCAATGGAGAAATATAAAGTTTCCATTGAAAGAAAAGTTCAGGATCTCAATATCAAAGTTTACCTAAGAAATATAATAAAAACACAAAGTATCCGTTCGCGTCCTCGATGTGAGCATATTCTTTTGTTTCGACTTTGGTTTCTCTGCCAGTCCGTACTCACTCACCCTTCTAGTCAATACACTTACACTCCTCTAGAAACCGTGATTTATGAACTAATTATTGTCAAACTGTCATAGTGCTTCGCCTCTGTCGTAATTGTCAGTCACGATTCATTTTATACAACGCCAAGATCCCCACGCTGGCTTTGTTTCTTATGATCGTCTGTCCGAACACTAGCATGCATATCATGACTTTTATTACAGTACTTTCATAAACGAGACACCTGATATACGTTCGTCCGAGCAGCGTTGACAAATTGTCGTACTTTGAACATTGCATTAATCATTTTTAGGCTCCAAGACTGTCGTAACCACACAAATAACGATAGGAAAATAAAGTTAGCGTTAAAACTGTTAAATATTGATGGGTTTCCTTTTTTTTGCAATAGTTATCGGTCAGAAAGTACAAAAATGCAATGCGCTGAGTACGGTAATTTGGCAACTCTAGTTCGTCGTCAGTCTGAATTCATGCGCTTCGATCCCACTCCATAGGCCCGAACCTTAGAATGTGCATTATGATTAGTCTTACAGTATTCCTATGAACGATTGAGACTAGATTCTCGAGATACAGTACGAGAGGTAAGTAAGTAGGTAGTATTAGATCTAGAGGCTATAGTAGTAACAGGTAAAGACCCACGGAATGAAGGCTTACACGCTAGTTAGACCGCGGAGTAGAAAACAGTGATAATAAACAAGACCGAATTACTGAACAAGAGTCGTGCGATGTGTTAGGACTGAAAACAACAAAATCACAGGTTGTTATAAGATGTTAAGGGGTTAGACAATGATAATGAACGATACTGAATTACTGAACAAGACTCGTGCGCTGTGTTAAGACTGAAAACAACAAAATCACAGGTTATTATAAGATGGCGAAAGTTAGACAACAATAATGAACAATACTGAATTAATGAACAAGACTCGTGCGCTGTGTTAAGACTGAAAACTAACAAAATCACAGGTTGTTATAAGATGGCGAAAGTTAGACAACAATAATGAACAATACTGAATTAATGAACAAGACTCGTGCGATGTATTAGGACTATGAAAATCAAATTACGAGATGTTACAAGATGGTGAGAGAATGAAGTTTACAGTAGAGAATTGATGATTAGGAACACCATTTATAAATCACTGAACAAGACTCGTTAAGATGTTTCTGAAAAAGATTATCAAAAGAATCACCTGAATTACTGTTTGTTATAAAGTAGGAAGTCAGTTAAGTAGCAAAGATCCTATGGTTAAGAACATCGAGGACTTACTGAACAAGACTCATGTAAGGTGTAATATAAGTGAACAGATTATCAATAGGTATTAGTGGCTGTTCTTAATGACTGAGAAGGTTAACTTACTACTGTTGTGTGAGAATTAAGTAGCAAATATTCAATGGTTAAGAACATCGAAGACTAACTGAACAAGACTCGTATGTTATGTATTACTGGCTGTTCTTAATGACTGAGAAGGTTAACTTACTACTGTTGTGTGAGAATTAAGTAGCAAATATCCAATGGTTTAGAACATCGAAGTCTAACTGAACAAGACTCGTGTGTGATGTACTGAACGGATTATCAACAGGTATTAGTGGCTGTTCTTACACGTGTATTCCTTGTGACTGAAAAGACTTGCTACTCTACTCCCGGTCATCCTCACTCCTGCTCCACCCACCCCACACAGCAATCTGTTCTGGAGTAAACGAGAACAAAGTATTAGACATCAATCTCTGCCTGAAAAACTTGAACCAGATCGTTAGAAATCACCATTCCTCCATCAAGAAAGAACAAATACTTGAAAACGTTCGCCCATAATACACGTGAACGAAACTCACAAAAAAACTAATTCACAAACGTTAAATAATGAAAAATAACGCTTTGATTTTCACATATTGACGAAAACAACGAAAACAACGCTAACGGAATTATGTAAAGTCATCGATTCGGAAACAAACGAGCGAAAAAAAAAGTCATTCGCATTTTTCACTATTTAACGAAAGCAAAAAATACGGAAAAAAACGCAAAATCTTCTCAAGTTAAAAAAAAAAAAAAAAAAAAAAAAAAAACGTAATAGTCATCGATTCTAAACCTTCGGAAAACATGAATTCGCTTCCCTTAAACGTATAATTCGCTACATTTTTCACTATTAAACGAAAACGATAAACGAAAAACACCGCAAACTGATCTCAAGTAAAAAAAAATCACGAATCATGTTACTCATCGATTCTAAACCTTCATAAAAACACATTAATTCGCTTCCCTTAAAACGTAAATCTCCTTCAAATTTCACTATTAAACAAAACGATAAACTAAAACAAGGCACACGAGCAAAAAAAAAAAAAAAAAAAACGAATCGTGTATAGTTATCGATTCTAAACCTTCATAAAAACACATTAATTCGCTTCCCTTAAAAGATACAACTCGCTAAAAACATGAACGGAACGAAGATTATCACGAATGACTAGACGATCACCTCGAACCATCTACACGTATTGTCTCTGGGCGCAACACAACACAACACACACCTCTCTCAGGATGCCTCGTAAGTGTTGCCATTGATTATCGAACACTCGTAACAATAAAGAAAGAAACAGTAAATACACTTCTTTTTTCCCCCCCTCCGCATTTCCCAAACTTTTATTGTAACATTTAGTAAAGAAACATTGAGAAGTCTTATGTCTCGCCTCTTTTAAACATTCTCTGAGCACTTTTTACCTTTTCAACGTTTATTATATTCTCTCTATTCCTTTCTTCTCCTCCTTATAGCTATTAATATTCGTCTACTATCTCGTTATCTTCATTTTTTGCTTCCTATCTATAATTTTCAATCCTCATCACGTCCTTGAAAGCCTTATCATTCCTCCCTCTTAACCTTCTCCGAGATCTCTTTACATTCTAACGTTTATAATTCTTCCCTATTCCTTTCTTCTCCTCCTTATCGCTATTAATATTCGTCTTCTATCTCGTATTACACCCCTTTTTTGCTTTCTATCTATATTTCTCAACCCCGAAACCCTTATCACATAACCCTCTTGACCTTCTCTGAGATCTCTTTACCTTCTAACGTTTATAATTTCATCCCCATTCCTTTCTTCTCCTTCTTATCGCTATTAATATCTCTCTGCTATCTCGTATTACCCTCCTTTTTTGCTTTCTATCTTTATTTTTCAATCCTCATCACGTCTCCGAAACCCTTATCACATCTCCCTCTTAACACTCTGTATCTCTTTATCTCTCAACTCACAATCTCAGAAGACCTTATCACGTTCATCATGGCATCCTGAAACATGCATTCACTCCTCTCTACCTCCCTTTCAATACCCACTCTTATCTCTTTATCTCACAACCTCAGACGGCTCGATCCCGTTTCTCATGCTATCCTGTGACACGCGGTCTTTCCCCTCCCTACCGACATCCTTCCGGAGAATTCTTACACGTTTTAGGACATGAATGAAGGGTTCTCGTGACCCCACGGAGCGGCGGCAGCAACTCCTGGCTCCCCTCGCGTGCTCCGAACCCATCCAGACACAAAGGCTAAAAAAGAAAGCGGGAAAGAAAACCAGGAAAAAAAAACTCTCCCCACATGAAACAGTCGTCTGGGTAAAGATTTTTTATGAGACACAAGAACTTAGACCATAATAATAATAATAATAATAATAATAATAATAATAATAATAATAATAATAATAATAATAATAATAATAATAATAATAATAATAGTAATAAAATTAGATGAATATAGCATGTCAACACGATTATAAGACTGTAAAAGTAAAAGTAAATATATATAAATGACGTGGTGGTGTGTGTGTGTGTGTGTGTGTGTGTACAGATGAGATGAGGACAGGATTCCAGGTAAATGAATTGCGAGTCACTTCGTACAAGTAACCCTCCTCTCTCTCCCTCTCTCCCTCTCTCTCTCTGCCCCCTCATCCCTCCCGCTTAGCCAAGACTTCGCCACGCCACGCAAACGTCTGGAAAACCCTGATGAATATTGATCGCGCTAAGTCGGATGAGTTGGTTCTCTTCCGCACGCGAGAAAATTGACGTCCACCCCGGGATCTAAGCATTAAAGGGGCTGCTCACTCGCCGGTCCAGTCTGGTTCATCGGAGGCGCTCACAACGACGTGTTTAGTTCAGAACCTTCACTGGATAGCCTTACTGAGGGGATTATGTCACTCCTGCACGGATGGCATCAACACAGCTTTACTTCTAACTTATGCATTCCCTTTTTTTTTTGTCACGAAACTGAAATTTTACAGTGATGGGTTGCTGTTTGATACGGCGACACTTACCAACATGTTTAGTTCATGACGCTACTGGTTGAACTTACTGAACGCACGGATGGAATCAACACAGCTTTACTTCTAACTTCCGCATTTCCTATTTTTTGTCACGAAGCTGAAATTTAATAACAGTGATGGGTTACTGTTTAATGCCGGGGACAGTTACCAATGACGTGTTTATATCAGAACCGTTGCTGGGTATCCCTCACGCATGGTTTCAACATATCAACAATTTAAACTTCCGCATTCTCTCTTTTTTGTCACAGAACAGAAATCTGATAGTGATTGGTAACTGTTTTATACCGGGGACAGTTACCAATGACGTGTTTATATCAGAATCGTTGCTGGGTATCCCTCACGCATGGCTTCAACATATCTATAATTTAAACTTCCGCATTTCCTCTTTTTTTGTCACGGAACAGAAATCTGATAGTGATTGGTAACTGTTTTATACCGGGGACAGTTACCAATGACGTGTTTATATCAGAATCGTTGCTGGGTATCCCTCACGCATGGCTTCAACATATCTACATTTTAAACTTCCGCATTCTCTCTTTTGTTGTCACGGAACTGGAATTTGATAGTGATTGGTAACTGTTTTATACCGGGGACAGTTACCATCGACGTGTTCAGTTCAAAACCGTCACTGGCTATTCTTACTGACCGGATTATGACACTGGCGCACGCATAGTTTGAACACATCTTTCGTTTGTACTTTCGCTTGTTTTTTTTTTTTTTTTATGTCACGGAACTGGAATTGGATAGTGACGGCTTAATGCTTAATAATGGGAACACTCGGCAACAACGTCTCCACTACAGAATCGATGCTGGCTGAGCTTGATGAGCGGATTATGTTACTGCTACAAGTACAGTTTTAACACATCTTCAGTTTGTACTTTCGCATTTCCTCATTTTTTGTCCTGGAACTGAAATTTGATCATGATGGCTTGCTCTGTTTAATAATTGTCAGGTAAGAGCATTGTAAGTTTTCTCGCAACATGTTAATGAAAAATATTATTGTAACTGGATATTTTCAAAGGCAGCAGGAGAGGTTAAGTGTAACAGATCCAAAAGACAAAATTATGGCTAACAATAGAAGGTTATTTTAAGTCTCTTCCCGCTCCCGTCACGTCACCACTGAGTCGATATTGATTAGGGGCCGTAAAAACAGGAAGGTAAAAATGCGGACGCTGTATTAAGTGAGCGTTATTAAAATGAAATCAGTCTGTTCTGGACGCTCCACGCTTTTCTGGGACACCGCTGCACCAAAAAAATAGTCGATGTATTGAGTTAGTGAGATGATGTTTGTTGTATTCGTGTTCGTTATTCCTTTCCTCCGTCAGCCATTAAAAAAAAAAAAAAAAATGATATTGTTGAGAATCATAAAACAAAGTTGTTATATTTAAAGTCAGAAAGATCAAACGTTACTAATTCTTTGTTGTTGATTTCTTGTTGTTGCTTCTCTGCTTTGGTCATGGATAAGTTGAAACTTGTTAATAATCTGTTTTTTCGTCACCACCACCAGGGAAATCACTGTCAAACTCAAGGCCATATTATTCAACATTTAAATTTTCTAGTCTTTAAACTTGTCCCATACTCGTTCAAGGGAAATCACCATCCATCTCAAGGCTATATTATTCTACATTTTAATTTTCCAGTCTTTAAACATATCCCATAATCGTTCAAGGGAAATCACCACCCAACTCAAGGCTATATTATTCTATATTTGAATTTTCTAGTCTTTAAACATATTCCATAATCGTTCAAGGGAAATCATTCAACTCAAGGCTATATTATTCTACATTTAAATTTTCTAGTCTTTAAACATATCCCATAATCGTTCAAGGGAAATCACCACCCAACTCAAGGCTATATTATTCTATATTTGAATTTTCTAGTCTTTAAACATATTCCATAATCGTTCAAGGGAAATCATTCAACTCAAGGCTATATTATTCTATATTTGAATTTTCTAGTCTTTAAACATATTCCATAATCGTTCAAGGGAAATCATTCAACTCAAGGCTATATTATTCTACATTTTAATTTTCCAGTCTTTAAACATATCTCATACTTGTTCAAGGGAAATCACTGTCAAACTCAAGGCTATATTATTCTACATTTGAATTTTCCAGTCTTTAAACATATTCCATAATCGTTCAAGGGAAATCATTCAACTCAAGGCTATATTATTCTACATTTGAATTTTCCAGTCTTTAAACATATCCCATACTCGTTCAAGGGAAATCACTGTCAAACTCAAGGCTATATTATTCTACATTTGAATTTTCCAGTCTTTAAACATATCCCATACTCGTTCAAGGGAAATCACTGTCAAACTCAAGGCTATATTATTCTACATTTGAATTTCCTAGTCTTTAAACATATCCCATACTCGTTCAAGGGAAATCACCACCCAACTCAAGGCTATATTATTCTATATTTGAATTTTCTGGTCTTTAAACATATCCCATAATCGTTCAAGGGAAATCACTGTCAAACTCAAGGCTATATTATTCTACATTTGAATTTTCCAGTCTTTAAACATATTCCATAATCGTTCAAGGGAAATCATTCAACTCAAGGCTATATTATTCTACATTTGAATTTTCCAGTCTTTAAACATATTCCATAATCGTTCAAGGGAAATCATTCAACTCAAGGCTATATTATTCTACATTTAAATTTTCTAGTCTTTAAACATATCCCTAATCGTTCAAGGGAAATCATTCAACTCAAGGCTATATTATTCTACATTTAAATTTTCTAGTCTTTAAACATATCCCTAATCGTTCAAGGGAAATCATTCAACTCAAGGCTATATTATTCTACATTTAAATTTTCTAGTCTTTAAACATATCCCTAATCGTTCAAGGGAAATCATCACCCAACTCAAGGTTATATTATTCTATATTTGAATTTTCTGGTCTTTAAACATATCCCATAATCGTTCACCCATGACAAGCAGAAATGTTACGCTTTCTACCGAGAACAGTAACCGCGAATTGCTTCACCACACAGAGATTTCACTGCTTATAACTTTCTTCTGTTACGATTCGGTACACAAAGTTTCGTGCTCTCTGACGTGATTCGTTTTATAAAAGTGCTCCTAATTAGCATGAACAGATAATCAACGGCTCATTACTTCGCAAACTCAATATTTAATTAATGGCTGTTATGGTTTTTTTTTCTCTCGTGCAAAACATACTGACTGCAAATCCTGCTTATAATGAAGAAAATAGTTCATGCGGTAATATTTATTCTCCTCGCGGACAATTATAATAAACAACATATAATAATAATAATAATAATAATAATAATAATAATAATAATAATAATAATAATAATAATAATAACACGCGCATGGTAGCAGGTTCCTAGTTCCGCTTATTACGAATGAAAACAAGAGCCAATCAATGCGTCAATAACACTCTCGCAGAAGCACAAAACCAGACGGCCTTGACTTCCCATCGATATTACAATAACTTCAGTAATAAGACTCCTTGAGGGAAGATATTACCGCGCGTGTATTGACTTAATGAAAACCCAAACTGTACAATTATATATGAATACTTGCCCCAGGTGTTTTTGCAAGAGATCAATAAGTACGCTCGTCTCACCTCTCCTTATGTTCTTGTGTTCTCCCACCCTGACCTTCATCCGTGAGCCTAAACTGAACATATATCGATAAGGAAACCAGTGAGCAAGTTCCCCATCAGATATCACCTGACAAACAACAAGGTCAATGAATAAGAAAACCTGTCTCTCTCCTCTCGTCGTGACCTTCAGTACAAAGCCTTACCGGAGCATATATCGATTCGGAAACCAGTGAGCAAGTTCCCCATCAGATAACACTTGACAAACAACAAGATCAATCAATAAGAAGGTCCGTCTCTGCCCCTTCCTCTCGTCGTGACCTTCAGCATACAGCCTAAACAGAGCATATATCGATTCGGAAACCAGTGAGTAAGTTCCCCACCAGATAACGCGTGACAAATATCAAGACCTCCTTCCGTGACCTTCAGTATATAACCTAAACAGAGCGCATTAATGTCGATACAGAAACCATTGATCCTCTGTCTCCCCATCAGATAAGGTGTGACATTAACATAAAGGGCCACTTCATCTCCATTCTTGCCGTCGTGGCCGAATCATGAAGTCAGAACTCAACATATATTCACTTTAGAGACGCCCTTCAAGAGTTCCTTACGAGATAACACTAAGATGAAATACGGTTTTCCTTCTCTCTCTATTTCTTCTCCGTTTTTTCCTTTGTATTCTAAATCAAGGAGTCATAACCCAACACTTATTCCCTACAGAAACACTTCTTCAACAGCTGTTCTTGGTAATAGGAGAGTAAACAGAGGAAGTGTGAGTTGAGGTGAGTCTAGAGGAGGGAGTGGAGAGGAAGACTAAACGTGCATGGCGAGAGAGAGGGCGTGACGCGGAGGAAAGGTCAGGTGAAATTGAGTTATTTTTCTGTTTGTTGACTTTCATATTTTTTTTCCATTTTCTGACCTTTCGCAGACACACTGGAGGGAGATCGCAGATGCCAGATTGTCCTCTAATATTTGCCGATTTCGGAACCAAAAACTGTCTTCACCGCCCCCAAAACTACATCCATTTATAGTTATCGTTGAAATGTTTAATTAATGACGTCTTTTTTACAGTAGCTAAGTGTCAAAAACCGCGGAATACCATGTGGTTAATACGGCAATCTGGCAACACTGTAATAGAGGGACAGCGTATAATGGGCATATATTCTTGTATCACGTATAATCCTTAGTCTCTCCCTTTGTTCGTAAAATAAATCAGACACGCTCAGACAGTGTGCGCCAATACATCTCTCCGGGCGGTGATGAAAGAGTGAAGGCAACAGCGGGAAGGCAGACCATCACCTTTAGTGTCTCGTTATACAGTAATTTGTTTTGCTAAGTGAGGTCAAGGCAAGCTCGCTGGGTAATGCTAATCGTGAATATAATGACTGTCGGTTCGGTAATGAATTCCAACAGCACAGCGGAGTCCGGCTTTCCCTCTGGTGTGTGACCGAGTGAAACTATGATATGGAAAGCTCTTTAATGGAATGCGTGTGAATTAGAATTGCAAACGTATAAAGGGAGAGTATATATGTAACGAAATTGTGAATGAAGAAAAAAAAAATCCATCTATCAGTGCGTGTGTGACCCTGAATAGCGAACGAAAAAGAAGCGGAATGTATGGGACTTAGAATTATTGCAAATGAAAAAGAGGCGACATCAGTCATTATATATGTGACTTGAAATTGTGAGGGAAAAAAAATCCATCTATCAGTGCGTGTGTGACACCGAATAACGAACGAAAGAGACGCCAAATAACGGAATGTATGGGACTTAGGATTATTGCAAACGAAGAAGAAGCGACATCAATCATTATATATATGTTACTTGAAATTGTGAAGGAAAAAAAATCCCTCTATCAATGCGTGTGTGACCCCGAATAACGAACGAAAAGGAGACGCCATAGAACGGAATGTACGTGACCCGGTATTGTGAATGAGGGAGAAACGTTATGTATTAGTGTGTGTGTGTGTGTGTGTGTGTGTGTGTGTGTGTGTTTAATATGTAGTCGTGTTTCTGTTAACTGTCGTTCTTATTGTGACTTTAACATAACAAGAAAAAAAAGAGTGACGTAGAAAATTGAATACTGGGAAAAAATAAACGCATAAATAAGTTAAAATTACTGATAACACAAAACAGTAACATAAATAAATAAATTAATAAAAAGAATAGTTAGTTAAATAAATACTTAAATACCACAATAAACACTTAACACAAATAAATAATGAGCAGTCTTTACCATTAATAATTTGTTTTAATATTTTTCCCTAGTTTATCCTTAATTATTTCTCTTCTCGACTTGCGGACCATTTTTTCCCCCGTCATTCATCCTCTATTTTCCTTCCTGGCCCTCAGAAAACATTTAATTCCCTTGACTTACAAAGAACTTTCATTTATCCTTCTACCCTATTTCCCCCTTCGACCTTTGTAATTTTCTGTCACCTTATTAACCTGAACAAGACTTTAACTTTCCCCTTCGCCCTTTGTAATTCTCTGTCGCTTTATTAACCTCAATAAGACTCTAGCTTCCCCCCTTCGCCCTTTGTAATTTTCTATGTTTCCTTATTAACCTGAACAAGTCTCTAATTTACCCGTGCGACTTTTGTAATTCTGTAAGTCGCCTCATTTACCTCAACATGACCAAATTCCTTTCTCCAACCGTACTGTTACAAGAGTATATTAACATTCTCACCCTGTACAATATTCTGCCCATTCCTCTTTCTCTCGTGACCTTCCCAACGCCCCTAGCATAAAAAGTCAGATCACTGCATTCCCGGTTCATTTAGCTTCAGAAACAATATGTCTAACAATTCCCCTGCATCGAACAAATCTAGCATGACGTTATAAAAAGACATTCACTCAGCGATTACATTTCCAACTAATTTACTCTCAGAAAAAAAAGAATTAGCGTCATTAGGTACATGATTCCCTCACACCCAACGCATCTTCCATTACGTATAAGAAAAAAAAAACATTCACTTAGCGATGTTTCCAATTCATTTAGTCTCAGAAAATAGAGTAATGAAAGCCATTATTTCGTCGATATGATGAAAAACAGACTTGCCTTTGGATATGACGTTAAAATAATCTTATACACCTTGTCTTTCATTCCTCAGGTAATATCTTCGCCTCTAAACCAAAGATTGAGATAACATCGGTTTCCTCTGCGCACTACTGATACTAAAAATAAGTAAAAATATAAATAATAACTCCAACCTCAGATTAGCGCACAGAATCGACCACCGTTACTTCACTGGACATTCATATATATTAAATTTCAACATATTATTCCCCTCCCTTTTGTTCCCCGTCCATCAAAACCGCCAAGGAAATCATAAGAGTAAGCGTACAACATTGGGCCGTATTATAAGACATTTCATCGTCCAGGAACACTAATTTGACAAGGCTTTCGTATGAGTTGTGGGCATTTCCAGGAGCAGTTCTATGACCCTGGTGGTAGTGTGACCCTTCCTCTGTACGATGAGCCTGTAGAAACACTCATTAGATCCCAATTGACCCCCTCTTTGACCTTTAGAAATAGATAATGTGAAAAGCGAGTGTCTTGTAATACTGCCCATTGACTTTTCGCGTTAGGAACAGAACCAAGTGAACACCGACCACTGCGGAGCCTAAGAACGAAGAAGCGACTCTCTCTTGGTAGCTATAATTTATCTGCGTTTAAAATCTTCAACAAGAACACACGGCGATGACAACGACAAATCTCGATCCACTAACACAAAAACACATATGACAGTCAGGTCGCGGTTCGAAAAATAGACTCTGAAGAATGAATTTACGTCTAGGGAACAAGAGATAAAATATTACTATCAACATTTTCTTATAACAGAGAAAGACAAGACTTCCCTTTGCCCTGAACCCAACTTACACCCACGTCCATCACCGCCCCGCACCTCCTCCGTCTTTTCGCTACACTCTCACACCCTGACAACCGCCACACCGCCCTCTCACCACTCTCCTTCTCGCCCTGTGTCCTCTTCTATCCCTTGTGGTGCAGCCGGTTGTGGGAGTCCTGCGAATAGAGGGAGAGGAAGAGCAGGTTGTGGATGAGGAACTGCTCGGTGAGGATGGAGGCGAGGTACCAGGCGGGGAAGTACTCGAGTGTGATGAGCCCGTGAAGGTTGTATCGCCTCTCCGTGTAGTCCCATGGGCAGGCGCCGTACTGCCGTAGCAACAGACCTGCAACACACACATGGGTTTAATACGCTCATCTGCACACTATCACCATCTATCTATCCATCACGGCTATCACTGCCATCATTATCAGCATCATCACAATAAAAATCAACAGTAATGTACAAGCCGCCAATCAAAGTGCTGTCGCCTTGTTTGCCAAGTCATGAACCTTGCGATTCGGACACGTGGACCGAAGCACCGAACACACACAGTTACCCGCTGCTGTGATAATTGCATGATCTTGTTGGCAGTTCAAATAGATGTAATTATAAGGGTATTGCATCACTGCCACGACGCTGATGGGCTTATGCATATGACATGAGAATGCTAAGGTCTGCATCAGCTGTTGAATTATAATGTATTCTGAATATCATACATTTCATCGTCTGTTTAATAACTTACTATGTGCATCAGTAATATTAACAATCATTACAGCCTCCGTCAGAAGCATCATCAACAGAATACGGTCCTTCAGCGCTTCTTTCATTTGCTAGCTAGAATTAAGCGTTTTATGAATTAAGTACAAGGTTAATTCGCACATTTTACCTCATATCGTCCGTCACTAAAGCTACAAATCGTCACCTTCGTAAGCAAACCGCCTAAGTCAATATTTTCTACTTTACAGGAAATAGGAAAATAACTATCATCATCTCATTTGGCTTAAGATTTAGGCAGAAATGAAAAGGCCAATTCTAGAACACTCAAACCCTGAATGACGAAGGCAACTCTACAAAATCGGGCGTCACATGTTAAAAAAATTGGTTTAGACAAAAACCTGGAAACCGCTGACAAATGACTTAGGCGATTACATTATGAGGGTGACGAAATGACGAGAGTGAACCCGCTGCTACTATGATATTGGACTTCACGATTTTCAACAGGTGAGGTGAAACGCTAATGAAAACTAACATTTTTTCGTTGATATGATGAAGAGCAGAGACTTGCCTTCAGATATGACTTGAAAACAATCTTATACACCCTGTTTTTCATTCCTCAGGTAATATCTTTGCCTCTAAAACAAAGATTGAAATATAACATCGGTTTCCTCTGAGCAGTACTAATACTATACCTGTCGAGAACTCCCACAGGTAGATCCAGGCGACGTAGCAGAGTCCTCGCAGGGGCAGCGGCAGAGAGGTGTAACAGCGACGGTACAGCAGCTCCACCACCAGGCTGCCTACGCCATAGATGAACAGCGACCAGACGCTTGTACTACCTGAAAAACAAGGAGAAAAGACTAAGGTCGGTATTACAAGACACTCGCCTCGCACATCAACTATTTCTAAAGGTCAAAGAGGGGATCAATCGGGGTCTAATGAGTGGTACAGAAGAAGGGTCACACTACCACCAGGGCCATAAAACTACTACTGGAAATGCCCACAACTCCTACGAAAGCCTTGTCAAATATGTGTTCTTGGGCGGCGAAATGTCTTATAATTCGACCCTAAGTACTCGCTCATACTCATTTTAACTCGTACTGAAACTCACGCCCTAAGACAAACATATACCATACGTTATTACTCTCTCAATGAACGCGGATACTTAATACTTCATCTTGCATTTTCTTGTAGTTATTTCTTATCACTTCTATTGTCCTGTTATCCCTTCTATACTCATATCAACACATACTGAAATACTCGTCTTAAGTTAAATATATAGCACACGTTATTACTCTCACAATGAACGAATATACTGACTCATATTTTTCTCTCATACTTTTATTCTTATCAAAACCACACGAATAGTCACACATACACGTCGGGTACTCTTCAATATTTCCTCTTTATGCTTACACTCTCATACCTATTCCTGCACCACACACACACACACACACACACACACACACACACACAGACACACACACACACGTCACGCGGTGAATCGTACACTGATTCACACTTCGGGCACGCCATCTCACACTCAACACGCACACTAATGACTCACAATGAACCCTCGACGCTTAAAACATAACTGACACGCACCACACGCACGTAGTTGTCCTACATTAATTTACACTAAACACTTTAAGCCTTGGTTCAATACTTCGTCTTTGTCATCGTCGCTTTAGTACGGAGGGAGGGAATACGGGTGTGGGGGAAGAGATTGACATACGGGAGGGAGAGAGTGCTATGGGGAGGGAGGGAGGGATTTGGGGAGAGAGAGAGAGAGAGCGATGTAGGGAAGGAGAGAGCGATGTGGGGAGGGAAGGGGCGACGTGAGGAAGAGAGAGAGCGATGTGGGGAGAGAGGGGGCGATGTTAGGAAGGGAGAGAGCGATGTGGGGAAAGAGAGAGCGATATGGGGGAGGGAGAGCGATGTAGGGAAGGAGAGAGCGATGCAGGGAAGGAGAGAGCGATGTAGGAAGGAAGGTTAAGAGGTAAGATCAGAAGCAAGATAGCAGGGGGAAGAAGGTGAGATGGAATATGTGGGGGAAAAGCTGGAAGCGCGGGGAAAGGAGGAGCTGTAGGATCGGAGGTGACGAGGTAACATTATAAGCAAGAGAGGAGGGTGAAGCGAGGTGTGTTGGGGCTTGTGCGAGGTGTGTTGGGGGTTGTGTGAGGTGTGTTGGGGCTTGTACGAGGTGTGTTGGGGCTTGTGTGGGAGGGAGGGAGGTGAAGGGGACTGCAGTAACCATCATAACACCTGTGGTAATTTTTCTCGCCACATTTTTTTAGAAACCAATAAAACGTGTGTAGCGCATGTGAATTAATGCTTGCTTGAATATGGAAGGCACACACACACACACACACACACACACACACACACACACACACACACACACACACACACACACACACACACACATGCACACACACGGTATATAAGTAAATATGTACACAGTTAAACTATTCACTAGTACTTTAATTATATTTTTCAAGGTAAATAATCGATTTTCTTTACTCAGTAATAGTATTAGTAGTAAAAGAGGTAGTACCTCAATAGTAGTAATTGTACTAATAGAGTAGTAGTAGTAGTAGTAGTAGTAGTAGTAGTAGTAGTAGTAGTAGTAGTAGTAGTAGTAGTAGTAGTAGTAGTACCTCAACTAGTAGTAATTGTAGTAAAAGAGTAGTAGTAGTAGTAGTAGTAGTAGTAGTAGTAGTAGTAGTAGTAGTAGTAGTAGTAGTAGAAGTAGTAGTAGGAGTAGGAGGAGGAGAAAGAGTAAACATGGAAACATGGAAATGCAGGCAACAGAAAGTCTATTGGCTCATTACGAGGTCGCCCGCTTTGGTGATTGAATCTGCTCGACAGGCACTTGGGGCTTGAGGAGCAGATGGAAGCACCTCGATATTGAGGAGCAGATGGAAGCACCTCGATATTGAGGAGCAGATGGAAGCACCTCGATATTGAGGAGCAGATGGAAGCACCTCGATATTGAGGAGCAGATGGAAGCACCTCGATATTGAGGAGCAGATGGAAGCACCTCGATATTGAGGAGCAGATGGAAGCACCTCGATATTGAGGAGTAGATGGAAGCACCTCGATATTGAGGAGCAGATGGAAGCACCTCGATATTGAGGAGCAGATGGAAGCACCTCGATATTGAGGAGCAGATGGAAGCACCTCGATATTGAGGAGCAGATGGAAGCGCAGCCGCAACAGCAGCAGCAGCAGCAGCGTCACTCGTCCTCCAAATGTTTGTATTTACTCACACAA
The DNA here is from genome assembly GCF_024679095.1 of Eriocheir sinensis. NCBI lineage: Eukaryota > Metazoa > Arthropoda > Malacostraca > Decapoda > Varunidae > Eriocheir > Eriocheir sinensis. The sequence continues at coordinate 179,655 of NW_026112047.1, read as the reverse complement.
CAACATCACAGTGCGCTCCGCAAACTTTCCAACAACTTTTTGGAGCCAACGCAACAATTTCTGCATTTACAGAAAATGTTTACATTTAGTTCAACAGCAGTAAGTCTCGGGAAATCGCTTGACACATTTAACATCAATGAAGTTTTCCAGCAATGTTTCCACCAGAATGTTACTAGTATTCTGATGCCTTCAAGAAGCACCGTGTTACAGGCGGTGTGTTACCTAGGCAGTGATGCGCTATAGTCCACGGACACCGCAAACCACGTGTACAATCGTGGAACACAAGTGATGACACACCGTCCACTGAGTTCCGTTCAGCGGCCTCGACTTTAAAATATACACACCGCATGGAAGGAGGCTAATGTTCAGATATGTTACTACATTACACACTCTCCATAATTTATTAGATATGAATTTGTCAGTTGTTCACACTGATAACAAGTTCTTAATTCGCGGACGAAAATGTCTCTTTATATTTCGTTCAAATTTAGTCACTGACAGCTAAAGTTGTTTACAACGCTATTATGCATTTGAATAAATGTTGCATCCATTCCTGCAACGTCCTTGCTAAGAAAATACTAAGAAAACATTGATAACGTGCACAAATATTCTGATAAGGTCTAAAATATATAATGATACCACCACTTAGCTCTCGCTTGACGATGTTGTGCAATGACGTCATCGACCATGCCAGCCGGCGCATTATGAATTGAATGGAATTACAAAGCTATTATTTTGCATTTAAGAATACTAAAAGATTCGTTTGCATTTATGAAACTAGGCTATTACTTTGCATTTACGAATACTTGGCTATTATTATGCATTTAAGAAAAGTAGGCTATTATTTTGCAGTGACTTATTTTTTTCTTATGAGAAATTAATCTCTCTCTCTCTCTCTCTCTCTCTCTCTCTCTCTCTCTCTCTCTCTCTCTCTCTCTCTCTCTCTCTCTCTCTCTCTCTCTCTCTCTCTCTCCAGAATGCACACAGACGACCAAAGCCAAGCAAGTATTTAACTAAAGGAATGCAGAAAATCTTATTACAGATCGTGCACTAGTGGAAACAAGAGCATTCATAACAGATTTTTTTAAAGAAACATAATCGTCGTGCAGTTGATGGTCTCAGTTTCGAAAAAAATATCCTTAAATAATATATCTCTCACACCCACACACACTCTTTGGTCCTTGCACCCACCCACACACCCACACACACTCTTTGGTCCTTGCCCACACCCACACACCCACACACACTCTTTGGTCCTTGCACACCCCCACACACCCACCCACACTCTTTGGTCCTTGCACCCACCCACACACCCACACACACTCTTTGGTCCTTGCACCCACCCACACACCCACACACACACTTTGGTCCTTGCACCCCACACCCACCCACACTCTTTGGTCCTTGCACCCACCCACACACCCACACACACTCTTTGGTCCTTGCACCCACCCACACACCCACACACACTCTTTGGTCCTTGCACACACCCACACACCCACACACACTCTTTGGTCCTTGCACCCACCCACACACCCACACACACATACGTTACATATAACTCGAATAGCACTGCTGGATAGTTGCCGTCTTTCAGAAACGGCGTCCGAAACATTTTGGAAACTGTGTCAACACTTGTGTCCCACGACTGTACATTACTCAACGGCTCCATGGACAGTGTGAGCACCCAGATGTATCACCCCCGGAACATATATATTCTACATTATTAGTTGTGTGTCATCAGGACGAGTAGTGACCAAACTAACCATTACTTGTGTCATGATGAGCTCCTTTATGTCTCCCTCGCAGCCAGCCATTCCCCCCAGCTCCCGTGCTATACTTTTATGCAGCCTTTTATCATAGTTTTCATGTCTTTAGTGGCAGATTGAACAGAAATTTAAGAAACTATATGAAGAAGGAAAATGACAACGCACGGATGTATGGCGTTGCACTCTCGCCAGCGCCAGCAGCCAGAGGCCAGTGCGTCCACGGCCAGGCGAGCGCCGCTTTGAAGAAGACTGCGGCATGCTCTTATATATTACCCCTTTTTTCATATTCCAATTCAAATAGAAATAAAAAGTGGAGCACCCCACCTCCCCCCCCACTGGTGGATGGCCCGAGCCACCTCCCTTACGCTGCCCGTCCACTGAGGGGCTGTGTCGAGGCGGAGCGAGTCTCGCTGCCGCTTTTCGCCTTCGAGCAAGAAATCTTTTGGGACCAAAGTTTCCTTTACGTTTTCCTCTTAAACTTTAGAGCAATGGGACTTCATTAATTTTATTCAGGCATATCATGAAACACGTAGACAAATTGACCTCTCTTTCGGCCACCTCTTTTGATTCTTTTTGTAGGAGCAGCGAGTAGCGGGCTTTTTTTATTATTGTTTCCTTTTTTTGTGCCCTTGAGCTGTCTTTGTTGTAAAAAATATAAAAAATATCGCTTTCTTCTATCACAGCCATAGTTGGATAGGAGCGTGTCATGCTTGTGAACTGTCCAAAGACACCACACCCAGGTAATGGGGAAGGGGGAAAGGCTTATTATCAAAGTTAATGTGAACAGAAGCAGCGAGTGATCAGGTCCCCGCCGTCACACCAGCTTCAAGGAGGATTGTATGGCCTGGCGGGAGCTCGCGGTAATCTCAGAAGCCTCACAGACTTGAGCCTCGCCAACTATGCCGTGGGACAACTTGGGAAGTCTTGGAATGGATAACTTGGATGTAGCAAACTCGGCATGCAGGGAAGGTTGTGCATAATAGTCGAGAAAGCACATGCAATCAGCCTTCCATTTAACATACGTAATGGATTCTATCTGCTTCTGTATTTGAAGAACGACTGAGGGTGATAAAGTGTGTTAGCGTGGAACGACACACACACACACACACACACACACACACACACACACACAGGCGACACGTATGCTGGGTAGATGCAAATTTATGAATAGTATTTGCATTAATGTTGTGGCGGCGAAATTTATTGAGTTCGTTACATCATATAAGTAACATATTATTATCATTATTATTATTATCATCATTATTAAGTGTAGTAGTAGTAGTAGTAGTAGTAGTAGTAGTAGTAGTACATATATTTTTACATTTCTCTATTTCTACCATAATTTATCCCTCATCGCTTTTTATAAACTAACGTAACTAATTTCCCGCTCTCAAAAACAGACAAAAATCGGCTTCAAACTCGATAGAAACATAAAAACTTGAGTCAAGAGCCTGGGAAATCCCTAAATTGGAGAACGTTGCTTACTTATCTTCAATATTTCACGCGCCTGCATATTCATAGAGGTGATGCAAGTGTTTGGGGAAGGGGAGGAGGACTAGGGGAGAAAGGGGAGCGGAGAGGAGAGGGTGGAGAGGGGAGAGTAGAAGGTAGGGGGAAGGGTAGGGTTGGACAGGAAAGTGAAGGTAAGGTAAGGATTATGAAAATGCCTGGAGGAAGAAGGGAAGAGGAGGAGCGAAGGGGAAGGGAGAGAAGGAGAGAGAGGATAAAAGAGAGGTGGGTAAGGTTATGTAAGGGAAGGAAATGAGAGGTTAGCGGGAGAGAGTGGAAGGGAAGGGTAGAAAAGGAAAGGGAAAGGAACGATGAGAGAAAGTTAGCGGTAAGGAAGGAAAGTGAGGAAAAGGAAAAAGGAGGGAAAGGGAAGAAAAAGGAAAGGGAGAGAACGAGAGGAGGAGCCAATGGTAAAGAGTGAAAGGAAAATGAAGAAAATGAAAGGGAAAAGATAGGAAAAGGATACGAGAAGGGAATGGAAGGAAAGAAGGGGAGGGAAAAGAGGAGAAAGAAAGGAAAAACAAAGCATAGGAAAGTTGAGAGGCTTATGGAAATTCAAAGAAGGAGAGAAAAGGAAGAAGGTTAAAGAAGACGAGAAGGAAAATGATAGTTAGAAGGGAAGCGAAGGGGAGGAGAGGGAACGTGAGTAGGAGGAAGAGGAGGGAAAGGGGAAGGTATGGGAAGGGAAAAATTATGTAAGCGAGAAAGAGAGTGACAGGCACGTTCACCTTGCACCTGCCACGGGTACCTGAGGCATTCATTAAGGGACGAACACCTGTGAATACGTGTGTGTGAGTGTGTGCGTGTGTGTGTGGAGGGAATGGAGGTGATAGTGATGACGATTATGGTGATGGCGACGTTCCTAATCCTACTACTACTACTACTACTACTACTACTACTACTACTACTACCACTACTACTACTACCACTACTACTACTACTACTACTTTACCAATTCTCTCAGCAATCAGATTAACAGTAACAATAAAGTAAATTAAATAGACGTTGCAACTCCCTCATCACCACTACCACCACCACCACCACCACCACCTCCACCACCACCACCACTTTCCTCTTTCCCCTCCATCTCTTTCAGCACCGTCAGCACACAAATCATTTCTACTTTCCGCAAGGCAATCTCCAAAATGCTGGGAAGGGAACACGCTGCTCTACTCTCCATTTTTCATCCCCCAGACGTCAGGGACCTCGTTGGCTGGACTCCGCGTAAAGATCTTGAAGTTCATTGGCCACACGAGCCGCACTCAGTTGCCCCGCGGCCATCCGTCTCCCTCCCCGTCACACACACTTAGTCTTCTTTACGGCGCCGAGGCTTTACCGGAGCGCCCGCAGCTGGTGCCGGCGGGGAGTTGTCTCGAGATCTTTCCATTCATCACTTGCGGTCTTTGTCTTGCTCCGGCGCAGGAGGAGCCAAAGGTGAAACTAGTGTATATATAAAAGTCCTCGCCACTTTTTTTTTTACAACACAGGATACAGCTCAAGGGCACAACAAAAGGAAACAATAATAATAAAAAAGCCCGCTACTCGCTGCTCCTAAAAAAAAGAATAAAAAGAGGTGGCCGAAAGAGAGGTCAATTGCTACCTCAGAACAAATAAAGGTAGATAGAGAATGACGAAAAGACGAAGATTATTACATTTCAACATTTAAGCGGTTTTCGAAGTCGTATCTTTGTTTAAACTGACTCTCCTTGTATAAACATTTCTCTTCGGGCATGAATGTATATAATATGAATAAAAGTAGATTGAGGATGACGAGGAAAGACGAAGATTATAACATTTCAACATTTAAGCGGTTTTCGAAGTCGTATCTTTGTTTAAACTGACTCTCCTTGTACAAACATTTCTCTTCGGGCATGAATGTATAAAATATGAATAAAAGTAGGTACAAGATGACGAGGAAAGACGAAGATTATAACATTTCAACATTTAAGCGGTTTTCGAAGTCGTATCTTTGTTTAAGCTGACTCTCCTTGTATAAACATTAATCTTCGGGCATGAATGTATAAAATATGAATAATTAACGAATAAGAAGAGCGTGTTGAACAAAGTTACATTATTTTGCATTAAGTCTCAAGTTTGCTGCTTTTTGGATAGAATTTACATATTTTTTGCATTTTTATCCCTCAAGGGCAAAATAAAACCATAAAAAAGTGCCTGCGCAACCTTGCATCGTGAAAAGAATTAAAAAGACCCCGGAAAACAGTTTATATGTATAGTTTCTCTTCAATAAATGATCTGCTTGCTGGGGAGGGTTTGGGGAGGTATTTTTTTACGACTAGGAGACAACTTCATGGTAAAAAAAAGGAAACAAAGAATTCCACTCGGCGCTGATCCTGCATTGTGTATAGCAAGAGAATTACAGATAAGTGGATCAGAGTCTTTTGGAGAGGGGTCTCAATACTCCTCTCCTCAAAGTGTTTCAGTCGTAAGCAAGAGGAGATACCAACACAAAAAGGCTGCTCCTGAGTTAAACGGTAAATAGGATTGCATAATAAAGACACTGGTTAACTCTGGCACAAGGTACGTTTGTCTGTGGGAGTGGCAAGTAGCAGGCTTATTTTTTTTTGCACTCTTTTTGCGGCCCTTGAGCTGCCTCCCTTGATGTAAAAAAAAATATTGAAGATGTTGATTAGCTCTTGCATAAAGGTTTTGGATAGTATTGGGATGAGGTGGTGGGAGAGACTCGTGTGCAGCGGGTTCAGGCAAGGCTAAACGCATCACAGCACCTCTCCACCCGATATTGACCTCTCCTCTGGCCTCTCGTTCTGTTTTCTTTTGTTGGAGTAGCAGCTATAGCGGCCATTTTTGTTCCTGTTGTTGTTGTTGTTGTTGTTGTTGTCTTTTTCCTTGAGTTGCATCCCTTTTATTGTTGCTGTAAAAAAATTATCATGATTTCAGTACCACACGTATAAAAAAAACCGAATTCATAACTTTATGCTTGCGTGGTATTTGCTGAAGAACTGTCAATAATCAAGATAAATATTGAACGTCTTTACTACAGTGTTCAGTAAACAAACCCCCAGATTATAAAACGAATTCACTTACCACATGCGAGTTAATCATAATAGGTTTTTATCAGAGGGTTCCCGGGTTGAATGAGCGTTTGATTGAATTAACAGCTCCTGAAAAGACTGAGTGCGTGTGGCTGTCGCGAGAGAGGGGAAATAATTAGCTTCCCGGATTTGACTTCACGCGCGTGGCGGTGACTCAGCGGAGGGAGAAAGCAATGCAGGAGAGGGAGGGAAATTGTGGTGTATGGGAGACTAATGAGACGACGGAGGGTGTTGGTATACTCTCCTTCTGCCTGCTATAATTTTTTAGGGCATTTTCTTGGTTCCGGTTCAGCCCTTGCTCTGTCGTCCTTAGGCTTGGTACTCTCCTTCTCCCTGCTATCATTTTTCTGGGCATTTTCTTTGTTCCGGTTCTGCCCTTGCTCTGTCGTCTTTAGCCTTGATACTCTCCTTCTGCCTGCTATAATTTTTTAGGGCATTTTCTTTGTTCCGGTTCTGCCCTTGCTCTGTCGTCCTTAGGCTTGGTACTCTCCTTCTCCCTGCTATCATTTTTCTGGGCATTTTCTTTGTTCCGGTTCAGCCCTTGCTCTGTCGTCTTAAGCCTTGATACTCTCCTTCTGCCTGCTATAATTTTTTAGGGCATTTTCTTGGTTCCGGTTCAGCCCTTGCTCTGTCGTCCTTAGCCTTGATACTCTCCTGCCTGCTATTATTTTTGGGGCATTTTCTTGGTTCCGGTTCAGCCCTTGCTCTGTCGTCTTAAGCCTTGATACTCTCCTTCTGCCTGCTATAATTTTGGGGAGCATTTTCTTTGTCCTTGATACTCTCCTGCCTGCTATAATTTTTAGGGCATTTTCTTCGTTCCGGTTCAATCCTCACACTATCGCATTTACCCTAAAGAAGAGAATGGAAAGCAAGGCGCGCGGTGACAAAAATATATCACTCTTGGCGAATCATCTCCCTTTGATGCCTACTAACAGTGTAGCTCCATCTAGCGATTATAATCAAGAGGTAAATGTAATGTTCTGATACAGACCCTATTTAGAAGTGCAAAGTCAGTGATCGTCTCCTATTACACACATGCTAAAGGGGCGATTGCAGTAGTTTAAAGTAGTTTAGTTTTCTTACTTCGTCTCCGTCAGTGTTGTTATGAGGGAAGGCGTGCGGCGTTAACGATCATATGACAACGTTATATATATGAAAACTCAGCTCACTCGCCTCCCATTACCTGTATGATTGAAGTGTTCACAGTATTCATATTTTTCTTATTCACTGATTAAGTAATGATTTTGCTCTGATATTCTTCACGTGAACCTAAGTAATGAATTAAAGGGTACTTGTATCGTTAAGTCTAAGAGCCCATGAAAGAATTACCTGAACTTGACAAACAGATTACATATTAAATAATACTCAGAAGCTCGCGCTATTCATTACATACAGATGATTCAACTTCATACAATGGACGCTAATTCTTCTTGTCCATCCTGTTCCCCTGACAATAAAGTTCTGAGTGTGTGCTTTATATAGTTACCCAAGTCGTTTGTTACATTAAGTATGGAGGGGACAATGCAGGGTGACGGAGGGGAGGGGAGACAGGTGGGGGTGAAGTGAATAATGTGAACAGGACGCGTGAATAATGTGAACAGGACGCATGAAGTTACCTGAGTACTGTAACATTACCTGGGCGGGATGGAATGTTACGTGTTGGATCATATCATGGTTAATATAGTATTTAGAAATGCTATTCAAGGTAACACTCCACCAGCCTGTAGCGGTAGTGTCACCTTAAACACATGTACATTAGATAATTTGTAGTGGGAATAGAAAAAAAGGTTAGGAAGAAGAGGCAGTAGTTTGGAAAGTTTCGTTTAGTCGGCGCAACATCTGTGGTCATATGCCGGAGACAGTATGGGGAAGGCATTATAGGAGAAGGAACAGATCCCAGGAGACGGGACACAACCCCCGATTAATACCTGGTACCCATTCACTGCTGGGTGGACAGGGGTGTAGGGTATCGGAAAAGCCGTCCAAATTTTTCCACTCCGCCCGGGAATCGAGCCCGGGCTCTCTCGGTTATGAGTCGAGTGTGCCAACCACTGCACCAAGAACCCCCCCGAGAAGAGGCAGGTGAGGGGGAAGTTAATGAGGTGAACAGGATCCAGTGCAACACGAAGGGTGGCGGGGCAGGTAGGCGGGCGGGCGGGCGGGGCTGATGTGGACCTGGTGACCAAGGACAAGCAGTAATTTTCCAATGATTGTCATTGATTACCGTGTGCACTTTGCTTCATCACGACCATCCCTAGCGACAGCACACAACACCAGGGCATACACGAGGAGCTACATCAGAAAACACAGACTGCTTTACCGTAACAGACACACATATCTTATAGATCTATCACTACATAAAACGATTAATGAAAACACACCATCTGCATTATAAATATCTAACGTTAGCTTTGATCACACGCAAAATACTGATGTTGGGACACACTAGACTCTGGTGGTCCGGTTCACAAGTAGCTATTCTGACAGCTTAAAGTTACAGAGTTATGAAATTTATGTGAATCCTTCCTCGAATTCGAATACAAAATGCCTGAGAATCTATACAAGCATTACAGGAACCCACATATCAAAAGGACACAAGGGACTACACAAGGCAGCTCCTGAAGAACGGGTTGCTCACCAAATTCCCTTCCCCTCCGTAAATGCATCTAGTCTCCGTTTATAGGTTTGAACTTAACTTGCCTCAATTAGATACCTACTTATAGTCTTCCAAATATGTCGAGGCCCGTCTGGCGTAGGCTCCCGCGGGTCCTTTCCTCCCCTCTGCTCTGCCACACAGTCCCAACATCTATCTCTTCCTCTCATTTGTAAGCTATAGGTAACATATGAGAGGAATAAAAATAGGTGTTGGGACTGTGTAGCAGAGCAGAGGAGAGAAATGGACCCGCGGGAGCCAACGCCAAAACGGACTCGACAATTTGGTTTCACTATAGTTTACCACTTTGTCCTAACTCAACAACGTCCCAAGTTATCTGTGAATGGAACACCTTCACATATAACGCGAGGAATCCCAGAAAACCAACGCCTGAGACCGAACCACTGATACTCCTTCCCGGAACTTCCTTTGCCAAGTCACCTAAACACCCCAAATTTTTCCTTAAAGCCGGAGACATAACGCAATGGTCACTAATCACCACCTCGGGCAACGCTCATACATTTGAACGAAAATATTGGCGCTGGGACAAGAATGTTGATTATTTATGAAAGCAGTCACCTCTCACGTGTTTACCTGGCCGTGTGATCAGGTGTGTCGTGTGCAGTGGATCTTATTGGCATCGCGCAGGTGTGGTTATGACGGCACAGGTGTGAAAATGACGAGAAGGCGGAGAGGCGGGAGGGGAGAGATAGTGAGTCGAACTGAGGTTGTGGCCGGAGGGAGTCGTCGATGATATAAGGGCCGGTGGGAGGGTACAGGCACTACAGCATCGCCAGCATCATCAGCACCAGCATCACCTCTAGATCATCATGAAGGTCCTAGCCGTGATCAGCGTGGTGGCGTGTCTCCTTCCCCTCGCCTCAAACGTTGCCCAGGTAAGCATAACACAGGTATAACATTACGGAATCCACACGGGGAAGGTAATCGATGTTTATACTTCTTTGTTTGCTTCTCATTTATCCTCTCAAGTTACGTCAGAGCACATGGATAAAGTTACTGGGTCCCGCATCTATAGAAACTGATTATAATACTGAAACTAGTCTGCATTCTTTCGTCTTTCCTTTCCCAGTGTTTTCTCTTCCTTTCTTTTCTCCCTCATCCTAATCTCCAGTCCTTTGAGAGTACGTGTTTCAAGTTATTGGGTTTCGCATCAAAGGTACCGACTAGAACATTAAAATTAGTCTACAGTATTTCTTTTTTTCATTTCCCAGTTCTTTCCCTTCCTTTTCCTCCCACATCCTAATTTCCAGTCCTTTGAGAGTACGTGTTTAAAGTTATTGGGTTTCGCATCAAAGGTACCGACTAGAACATTGGAATTAGTCTACAGTATTTCTTCTTTCATTTCCCAGTTCTTTCTCTTCCTTTCTTTCCTTTCTTTTCTCCCTCATCTTAATCTCCAGTCCTTTGAGAGTACATGTCTAAACTTATTGGGTTTCGCATCAATAGGTACCGACTAGAACATTGGAATTAGTCTACAGTATTTCTTCTTTCCTTTCCCAGATCTTTCACATCCTTTCTTCCCTTCCCTTTTCTCCCTCATCCTAATCTCCAGTCCTTTGAGAGTACATGTTTAGAATTATTGGGTTTCGCATCAAAGGTACCGACTAGAACATTGCAATTAGTCTACAGTATTTCTTCTTTCTTTTCCCATTTCTTTCTCTTCCTTTCTTCCCTTTTTCTCCCTCATCTTAATCTCCAGTCCTTTCTGAGTACATGTCTAAACTTATTGGGTTTCGCATCAATAGGTACCGACTAGAACATTGGAATTAGTCTACAGTATTTCTTCTTTCATTTCCCAGTTCTTTCTCTTCCTTTCTTTCCTCCCTCATCCTAATCTCCAGTCCTTTCAGAGTACAGGTTTAAAATTATTGGGTTTCGCATCAAAGGTACCGACTAGAACATTGGAACTAGTTTACAGTATTTCTTCTTTCATTTCCCAGTTCTTTCTTTCCCTTCCTTTCTTCCCTTCCCTTTTCTCCCTCATCCTAATCTCCAGTCCTTTCAGAGTACATGTTTAAACTTATTGGGCTTCGCATCAACAGGAACTAAATAGAACATGAAAACTGGTCTATATCCTTTTTTTCATCCTTTTCTGCCCTTTCTTTCGTTCCTTTTTCTCTTTCCTTTCTCCCTCCTAATCTCCAGTCCCACCAGAGGACCTGTCTTAAGTTAATTGGTTCTCCATTAACAGGATAACTTGAAAATGGTGACTGACTTCCATCCTTTTTCTCGTCTATACTCATCCTTCCTCTTCCCCCTTTCCTCCTTTGCTTTTTTTAATCCTTCCTTCCTCTCTCACGCCCCGTCACAACACCTGTCATAAGTTAATTGGTTCCCCATTAACAGGTGATGCTCAGAAAACGGAAAATGATAATATATGGACGTTTTTGTTTCCCTGCTGTCATATTGTTTCTTCTCCTTTCTCCCTCCTATTAAACTTCTTCAAAATATGCAAAAAGTTAAATGGTTCCGCATCAACAGCTTAGTATACGATCAAAACACGGGACCCGTTTTCTATCTATACATATAACCTTCCTTTTTATCTCCATTCTCTCTCTTTTATTTCCTCCTCCTCCACCCTCCTCTTAAAACCCGATCAAAATGCAGAGGAATTTTAAAGATAACAGGTTCTGCATTGATAAAGGGGGACTAATCTGTATATATCTTCCCTTCAAACTCTTTCTTTCCCTTTCCTTCCCTCTTCCCTCCTCCTCCGCCTCCTCCTTCTGATCTGTATATTTCTTCCCTTCCTTCCTTTTCTTTCCCTTCCATTCCCTTCCCTTCCCTTCCCTCCTCCTGATCAGTCTATGTCTTCCCTTCCTTACTTTCTCTTTCCTTTCCTTCTCTTTGCCTGCCTCCTCCTCCTCCTCCTCAGATGTTTATAGTTTCCTTTCCATATTTTCCTATTCCTACTCCGTTCTCCTTCTCATGTCGCTCCTTCTTAATCTTCCCTCGTCCTTCCAACAAACCCTTTCAGAGCACACGAGTCTAAAGTTAGTCCTCGCATCAACGGCCACTGCTCGCTACACAAACTGATTTACATCCTTCCTTCCTTCTCTCCTTCCTTCCTTCCTGGATCGGCGCGTTTCGGGAGGCTTCTGGACGAGGCAGTGAAAAGCTTTTCGAAAAGCCTTTCAAAAAACGGCGGGCGAGGACGGGGCAAAGGCAGCCCTTGATCAACCAACCCGTAGCGTCAGTGCGACTCACAAGAAACTGTGTAACTAACCACGCCTTCGACAAGCGAACTGGTACAACTCGTCACGGCCACATTTCTATCATGTACACAAATGCACGTAGTTTAATACCCAAAAAGGACGAAATTAGGGCGTATATTGCAACAGAGAAACCAGATGTAGTAGCCATCACAGAGACTTGGGCCAACTCTACCCATCTAGAATCCGAAATGTCATTCCCTGGGTACGAAAGCTTCCACAAAAGTCGAAAGCACAAGAAAGGAGGAGGAGTAGTTTGCTACGTAAAAAGTACACTCCCTGCCATAAAAATAGACAAACAGGACGCAGAGAAATACGATTCTGTCTATGTGGAAATAACCGCAAATAACAAGAAACTAACACTTGCAACCGTATACAGGCCTCCGAAACAACAGGCAGCCGATGACACTGCCCTCTACGAAGAGATTCACTCTCTAACACAAAGCAAGGAAGCAATTATAATTGGGGACTTTAATTGCCCTAACATTGACTGGGGACTGATGACTGGAGATCAAGAGGGTAACAGGCTTTTAGAAATGGTGGAGGATTCGTTCCTCACTCAAGTTGTAACTCAACCAACAAGAGAAAACAATCTGCTGGATCTGGTATTAGTAAGCGACCCCGACCTCATTCGCGACTGTACAGTTGGTGAGAAACTTAATGGGTGCGATCACCACTTAATCCGTTTTAATATCAACATATGTCACAAACTCGTAGATAATCCATCAGTGATACCAGATTACAAAAGGAAATTTCAACTTAGCCCGTGCACTGCTTCCCCCTACGACCTGGGACCAACTTGGCATCACCGACAATACAATCGACAACGCGTGGAACGTCTTCAAAGATAAGCTGTTGCAAGTAGAGAAGGCTACAGTGCCTACGAAATCCAGGCGAGTAAATGGGGCCGTAGATCCACCGTGGATGACCAGAGGGCAGTAAACCTAAAAAAAAGGAATTATAATTTGATGAAAGAGAATGCTACGGCCGAAGCCAGCACACAGTACCACAACAGCCTCAGAGCTTGTCGCAGCCTTATTCGGAGTAGCAAACGCAACTATGAAAAGCAAATAGCGCGCGAAATCAAAACTAACTCCAAGAAATTCTTCACGTACATAAGATCGAAAAAGAAAGTAAAATCCAATATTGGTCCCCTGACAGACGAGACTGGATCTGTAACTCAGGACAGTAAACAGATGGCCAGAATCCTCAACAGTAACTTCGCATCCGTATTCACAGTCGAGGACATCGAAACCATTCCCGAGAGCCCTGCCCCGCCGAGTGAGATCACGCCGCTGGAAATTGACTCAATATGCGACCAAGAAGTAAAAAAGTACTTGGACAAACTCGACACGAACAAGTCAACGGGACCCGACAGTTTGTACCCGCGGTTATTAAAAGAGCTTAAACAACAAATACTTCAACCACTCACTACCATATTCAACCGGTCAGTTCAACTAAACAAGGTCCCGGAAGACTGGAAGATGGCGAACGTAACACCGATTTTCAAAAAAGGAGACAAAAGCGTTGCATTAAACTACAGGCCCATAAGTTTGACATCAGTGGCAGGAAAAATACTCGAAAAGATTATTAGAGATAAACTTGTTAAGTTTCTAGAAAACAATAATGTAATCTCCGACACCCAGCATGGCTTCAGAAACAAGCGCTCCTGCCTAACGAATTTATTAGACTTCTTCCAAGGTATATATAAGAACTGGGATGCCCACATCCCCAGTGATGTTATATACCTGGACTTTCAGAAAGCCTTCGACAAGGTACCGCACGAGCGACTCCTTAAGAAACTGCACTCGGCGGGCATCGGAGCCAATCTGATCGCGTGGATAAGAGATTGGCTCACCGACAGAAAACAACGAGTACTACTCAACGGACAGCCTTCCGATTGGCTACCAGTCACTAGTGGAGTGCCTCAAGGGTCAGTGCTGGGACCCATCCTCTTTATCATATATATCAATGACCTAGAATCAGGACTGAAATCCACAATATCGAAATTTGCAGATGACACCAAGGTGGGTGGAGATGCCCTCACAAAGACCGACTGCGAAATCATTCAGAAAGACCTCAATCACATTATCGAATGGTCGGAAAAATGGCAAATGTCTTTTAATGTTGACAAATGCAAAGTCATGCACATTGGGTCCCAAAATAGTAACCACACATACATCATGAATGGGAGACCTCTGCAAGCGATGCAGGAGGAAAAGGATCTTGGAGTCACTATCAGCAGTGACCTGAAACACGCGAATCACTGTAAAAAAGCATACAACAAGGCCAACATTATGCTCGGGTTCATAGCGAGGAACTTCGAGTGTAAAACACCAGACGTGATGCTATCCTTGTATAATTCCATGGTAAGACCGCACCTCGAGTATGCAGTGCAGTTCTGGTCTCCCAATTACAGAAAGGACATTGCTTTACTGGAAAGGATTCAACGACGCGCCACAAAGATGATTCCAACCTTCAGGGCTCAACCGTACGAGGAACGACTCAAGCGACTCAATCTCTTTACATTGGAGAAAAGACGCCTACGAGGGGACATGATTCAAGTCTTCAAGTATCTAAAAAAGTTCAATAACGTCGATTACTCCAAATTCTTTGAACTGCAAACCAACTCAAGAACTAGAAATAACGGTTTACCCATTCAGTCGAGTCGATGTAACACAGACATTGGAAGGAGTTTCTTTTCAAACCGAGTCATCCGCCACTGGAACAATCTTCCCTCAGAAGTAGTAAATGCGAATACCATCAACTCCTTCAAATATAGAATCGACCGTCATTTCGCTGCGTCAGGAGTAAACTGAATAACGAGGGGCTTCCATCTGCTCCTCAATATCGGGGTGCTTTCATCTGCTCACCAAGCCCCAAGTGGCGGTCGAGCAGATTAAATCACCCAAGCGGGCGACCTCGTAATGAGCCAATAGGCTTTCTGTTGCCTGCATTTCCATGTTTCCATGTTTCCATGTTTCCTTCCTCCCTGTCTGTCTATTTCTCCTTCCTTCCGTCCTTTCTTCCTATCTCTGTCTCGTTCCTCCCTTCCTTCCTTCCTTCCTTCCTTCCTTTCTTCCTTCCTATCTTAACTTCTACTTCCCCTTCTCTCCTTTTATCTTTCATTTCTTCTTTTCTTTCTTTCTTCCTTCTTTACTTACTTCATATCTTCTCTTCTCTCCCTCCTTTCCTTCTTTGCTGTCTCTCTCCTTCCTTCCTTTCCTTCTTCTCTCCTTTCAAACCCTTCAGACTATAGCTATACCTTCCCCTCCCCTTCTTTCCTCCACTCCTTCCTCCTCCACCCCTCCCCTCCTTCCTTCTCCCTCTAATCAACACAGAATAAGCAAAGACCTTCCCTCCCTTACATATTCCCTCCTCCTTACCAGTTTCCTAACTTTATAAGCCCCTCCCTCCTTCCTCCTCCTCTCCTTCCCTTCTTCCCTCTTCTCTCCATCATCCTCAACGATTAGACCCTTTCCTCCCTCCCTTCCTCCCTTCCTCTCCTTCCCTCCTCCTCTGCTATTTAATACTTATATAGGCTCTTCTTTCCTCTCCTCCCCTTTTTCTTTTTTTTTCCTCCCCATCCATTTGGTAGCTATAATAAGCCTCTTCCGCCTTCTCTTCTTCCCTCCCTCTTTCTCTCCCTCCCTCCTTCTTTCTCTCCTTCCCTTCTTCTCATCTCCTTTTGGTATAACTGAATGTAGGTCTTTCCCTTCCTCCCTTCCTTCCACCCTCCTCTTCGTTTCCCTTTTCTGATAATTCCTTCTCTTCTACGTGGGGTGTATCTTTTTTTCTTCTTCTTTTTCTCTTTCTCTTTTTCCCTCTCCTTAACTTTTTTTTCCTTGTAAACCTATAAAAATCCTTTCCTCTCCTTTTCTCTCCTCCTCCTCCTCCTCCTCCTCCTCCTCCTCCTCCTCCTCCTCTTTTTCTTTTTTTCCCTTTTTCTCTCCTTCCTCCATTCCTTCCACCTTTTTCCCTCCTCTCCCTTTTCCTCCCCCCTTCCTTCCACTCCTCTCCTTCCTTTTCCTCCTCCTCCTTCCCTTCCGCCTTCTTTCCTTCTCTCCTTTCCTTTCCTCTCCTTCCCTCATCACCTCTCCTTCATTCCCCTCTTTCACCTCCTCCTCCTTCACTTTCTTCCCCTTCCTTCCTTCCTTCCTTCCTTGCTTGTGGTGAACGACTCTATTAGGAACATTCAAGGTAACGAACGAGCCATCAAGGTTTAGTGAAGTGTTCCATTAAAGCTTCGACGAAATAAAGAGGAGCATAAAAAACGGGGTATTGCATCTTCTCATTACTCTGCTTTTAATGGCTTTAACGGCAATGAACTGAGGCATGAGCGAAGTATATAAAGTTAAGTTGAAGAAAATATATTGCTACTTTTTTACTCATTATCTCAAATCGCTATTATTTCATTACAGAAGAAAAGGAATTGGTAACGTTTCTACAATTCTAATCCTCTTTCTATCGTGTCTGATGTTAGTGTACTGCATCCTGTCCCGGCAAAGGTTCTTATTTCCTATCTCCGCCTGGTTGAGTGTCTGATGTTAATGCACTCCACCCTGTCCCAGTAAAGGTTCTATCTCATATCATCTCTACCACTAATACTACCTGGTTTTCTGTACGACTTTAGTGTGCTTCATCCTACCCCAGCAAAGGTTCTCATTTCCTATCTCCGCCTGGTTGAGTGTCTGATGTTAATGCACTCCATCCTGGCCCAGTAAAGGCTCTTATCTCGTATTACCTCAATCATTACTACTACCTGGTTTTCTGTATGACTTGAGTGTGGTTCGTCCTGCCCTGGAGAAGGTTTTTATTTCATGTCTCCACCTGGTTCCCTGTCTGATCATCCGACTCTGATATTAATGCACTCCACCCTGGCCCAGTAAAGGTTCTATCTCATATCATCTCTACCACTAATACGACCTGGTTTTCTGTACGACTTTAGTGTGGTTCATCCTACCCCAGCAAAGGTTCTTATTTCCTATCTCCACCTGGTTCCCTGTGTGATGTTAAAGCGCTCCATTCTGTCCCAGTAAAGGCTCTTATCTCGTATTACCTCTACCATTACTACTACTTGGTTCTCTGTATGACGTTAGTGTGCTTCATCCTGCCCCAAGAAAGGTTGCAATTATATATATTCACCTGGTTCCTGTCTGACAGCGCGTTCCTTCCCACTCCGGCAAAAGTTCTTATTCTATACCTTCCTTCACCTGGTTGTCTGTTTGCCCCGACATCTATAATACCTGGGTTGTCAAATTACCAAAAGAGACAAATTAAAACATATTCACAAAGATCAATGTAAACAGACACCCGCGGCGGTAAACATCAACGCAGCTAATGCTTTTGGAGTGTTTGTTTTCTTAAGTTACGAAGTTAAAATGAATCTGCATGAGTCAACGTAGTGCACAAAGAAGTCATTTGAATATTTATGTCGAGAAAGCACTCACGATAAAAAGAACGAGTGGGAGGGCGGAGAATGTTAAGTGGAAAATTGTGACTTGTGGACACACGCAAATATTTTACTTATATTTGCAAATGAAAAAAATAATGATGAAAAGGAAAGGATAAAAAATAAAGGATAGATAACACAATGAATAAGGAGAATATGATAAATTGAAAACGTAAATAATAGAGGATAAATAATGGAAGGATAAAAATAGAAATGGAAAAAAAATAGAAGGAATAAAATGACAAAAAAAAACAGGATAAAAAACAAAAACTGAGGACAAAAAGGATGAAAAAAAACTAAGGTAAAGAATAAAAGGGGCAAAGAATGGAAGAAAGGAGAGAAAACTAGACGGGAAAACAAGGGGAAAAGGAGAAAAAAATTAAATAGAAAAAGAAAGAAGTATAATAAAAAGAATGAAAAAAAATTAAAAATAAGTCTCACACAAAATGAATACAAGAACAAAAAAACTACAAAAACAAAATCGAATCAATACATAAACAGGTCTAGGAAAGCAACACCAACATAGAGCAGCGACACGAAGTAAAAAAAAAAAAAAAAAAAAAAAAAAAAAAAAAAATGACGCGGGACTTCGGGCGGGAGGAACGACAATAAATCTCAGCAGAACGTAAACAACAACAACAACAACAACAACAAAAAGGTCCATGAAATAACACACATGATGAATGACTCGCCTGGTTACCGCATGAATGATTACCTGGTGTGTGTGTGTGTGTGTGTGTGTGTGTGTGTGTGTGTGCATGTGTGCGTGTGCGTGTGCGTGTGTGTGTGTGTGTGTGTGTGTGTGTGTGTGTGTGTGAGAGAGAGAGAGAGAGAGAGAGAGAGAGAGAGAGAGAGAGAGAGAGAGAGAGAGAGAGAGAGAGAGAGAAATATATAAACGTTCGTGCTATCAAATTATATCACGGTTTCCATTATTATTATTATTATTATTATTATTATTATTATTATTATTATTATTATTATTATTATTATTACTACTATTACTATTACCACTACTACTACTACTACTACTACTACTACTACTACTACCATTATCATCATATATTTTCATTTCTATCTTTTTTTCTTATTCTTATTCTCATTCCTTTGTTGGTTATTATTGTTATTATAATGTTATTCTTACTACGTTTCACTGCCATCACTATCAGCAACACAGGCGAGGGTTCGAACAGGGCCACCTCACAACAAGCGTCAAAGTCATGTTGTAATCACACACAAACTTTCCTTTCGAACTCGACCCAACTTTCAATATTATTTTTCTTTCCTTGCAGGCGGCAGAATACGGCGGGGTCCTCCAAGGTGAGTATCTGAGAACAGCAGCGGCGCCCCCAATCTCTTTCCCCTTCCCCTTCCCCTCCCTTCCCAGTCCTCTTGTGTCCCTCCTTCCCCCTTTCCTGTCAACTTCAGTCTTAGCTCTGTTCCTCTCTCCTTCCCTCCTCTTTCATTTCTCTCGTGTATTTCCCATCCTATCAATCTGTCTGACCTCTTATTTCCCCTCTCCTTCTCTTCCCAGTCCTCTTGTGTCCCTCCTTCCCTCTTTCCTGTCACCTTCTGTCTTAGCTCTGTTCCTCTCTCCTTCCCTCCCCTTTCATTTCTCTCGTGTTCTCCCCTTTCTATCAATCTGTCTTATGTATTATTTCCCCTCTCCTTCTCTTCCCAGTTCTCTTGTTTCCTTCCTCCCCTCTCAAGTTCTGTCTTACCTCTATTTCCCTTCCCTCCCCTCTTATCTTATTCCTCTTTCATGTCCTTCTATCCTTGTCAACTTGTTTTACTTTGATTTCCCGTCCCTTTCCCTCCCCATTTCATTCTTCTAGTGTTCTCTCCTCCCTGTCAACTTCTGTCTGACCTCAATTCCCTTCTCCTCCTCTCCTATCTCATTCCTCTTTCATGTCCTTCTATCCCTGTCAACTTGTTTTTACCTCTATTTTCCGTCCCTTTACCCTCCCCATTTCATTCATCTATTGTTCTCTCCTATCTGTCAACTTCTGTCTGACCTCTATTCCCTTCCCCTCCTCTCCTATCATATTCCTCCTCCATGCCCTTCCATCCCTTCGCTCCCCTTTCATTTTTTTTACTGTTCTTCCCTCCCTATCAACTTAATTCTGTCTTCCCTTTATTCCTATCTTTTTCCTTTCCTCCCCATTCCTTTCGTGTCCTCCTTTCCCTTCCCTGTCAGTTTTTGTCTAACCTCACTTCCCATCCCCTCACTTCTATCATATCTCCTTCAATAACTCTCTCACTCCGACGCGCTGCGGTGTTCAAATATTCTTCTCTAGTCTACACCGATTCGCTTTTGTTTTCATGATTCCGGTTCAAGTCGCAGCGTCGTGTCTGTACTTATGATTCGCCTTTCGCTGGCTTCTCTATATCTTCTTCTCTTACTATCTCACACCTAATATCCTTGCCAAGTTTATAGATTCGCTTTTGTTTTCATGATTCCTGTTCAAGTCGAAGCGTCGTGTCTGTACTTATGATTCGCCCCAAACTTCTGTCACGTCTCTGTCCCTTATTCTCTCACACCGACGCGTTGCAATGTCCAAATACTCTTAGCAAGTTTACACCGATTCGCTTTTGTTTCATGATTCCGGTTCAAGTCGCAGCGTCGTGTTTGTACTTATGATTCGCCTCTCACTAACTTCTCTATACATCTTCATCCCTTACTTTCACACACTGTCTTAATTCCCTTAGCAAGTTTACACCGATTCGCTTTTGTTTCATGATTCCGGTTCAAGTCGCACCAGCATCGTGTCCTAGCTCTTATGGTTCGCTAAAGTTCATTCTCGTCCTCCTCCTCCTGCTCCTCCTAATCCTTATCTTTGCTTGGCCTGACAGTGTTGACTCAGCGCTGTTGTGACGCTCGCGAGGGTTCGGTTTTGTCTCATCGTCTAATTTGGGTTCAAGTCGCTGTGTCGCGTCCAGTTATTTACTCCCGAGTGCCTCCTTGTCCTCCTCATCTCTGCGTGACGGAAGCAAGTCTGAATGAAGCCTCGGTGTGACGCAACGCTCATTACACTCCATCGATCCACTCTCTCTCTCTCAGCCGCGGCCTTGAGGGAAGAGAAGTGAAGGAAAGGGAAGGGAAGGGAAGGGAAGGGATTGGAAGGTATGGGAAGGGTTGGGAAGGGTTGGGAAGGAAAGGATAAGGAAGGGAAGGGTTTGGAAGGTATGGGTTGGGAAGGGTTAGGAAGGATAGGGAAGAGAAGGAAAGGAAAGGAAAGGAAAGGAAAGGAAAGGAAAGGAAAGGAAAGGAAAGGAAAGGAAAGGAAAGGAAAGGAAAGGAAAGGAAAGGGAAGGGAAGGGAAGGGAAGGGAAGGGAAGGGAAGAGAAAGTAAAGTTAAATAGAAGGGAATGTTACAGACGGTCCCACGAGCTCATAGGAAGTCGACGGTTTACCTCACCAAGGGATTCTCTGACACCAAAAATTATGACTCTAATCCTCAAACGTTTCGGCGCCTCTTAACGTTTATTGGAGGCGGCTCTCGTGGAAGATTTCGGGAGTTTTATGGCCTGTTTCATAACCCTCGTGATGGTTTTACAGGACTTCTGCGCCAACAACCGGAAAACAAACCCATGAAAACCCCATAAATCTTCTTTGAGGGCCTAGGAATGGTCGTAATAAGAAACTATAGTGTTTAAGATTACGACCTAAGATCCATCTGTTAGGACGGAGCGAAGACTAAAGCGCAGTATGAAAAGACGACCATGAAAACACCATTAATCTTCGTTGTGGGCTTAGCAATGGTCGTAAGGAGGAAGTGAAGTGTTTGAGATTATGACCAAAGGCTCATTAGGTAGGACTGGACGAAGACTTAGGCGACAATATTATGAAAAGACACCCATGAAAACTCCATTAATCTTCGTTGTGGGCTTAGCAATGGTCTTAAGGAGAAAGTGAAGTGTTTGAGATTACGACCAAAGACTCATTAGGTAGGACGGGGCGGGCGAAGACTTAGGCGACGATGTTATAAAAGACACCTATGAAAACCCCATTAATCTTCGTTGTGGCTTTAGCAATGGTCGTATGGAAAGAGTGAAGTATTTGAGATTACGACCAAAGACTCAGACTGGACGAAGACTTAGGCGACAATGTTATGAAAAGACACCCATGAAAACCGTATTAACCCCTTCCTACAAGAAGACATCACTAAGCTACAGGAATGGAACAAAAAGTGGCTGCTACAATTCGATGAAGAAAAATGTAAAGTCCTGCACCTTGGGGGGATATCCAGCACCAATGCCACATGGGAAACACTCCACTATCCACCAAAGAGGCAGAGAAAGCCCTGGGAGTGTATGTTTCCAGGCTACCAGTGAAGGCCAAATCTGTTACAATCGCAGCGGACGGGTTAATCTTCGTGGGCTCAGCAATGGTCGTAAGGAGAAAGTGAAGTGTTTGGGATTACGACCTAAGACTCTTCATTTACGACGGGGCGAAGACTAATGAGACTAGTGTTTGAAATTACGACCTACCTAAGACTCCTATCATTAAACGTTTCGGGCTCTTGTTACGACCGTTTTTTGAGGCCACGGAGGCGAAACGTCGGGTTCTCGTGAGTGGTTTCCCGTTCACGGCGCAGAAGCCTTCAGGAGCTAAATCTAGGGGGAAAAAACATACACCTTCAACGAGAGACTTTTTCAACAGATGTACTTAGGTTTTGAAGAGTTTGATTATATGGGTTCAAGACTTTACGTTTGGCGGAGTGATAGTCGAGTCCACGATGAAATGAAAAGACTATAAACCATAATTTCTTAGCATAATAATTTACCAGCGGAGGAAAGTCACTGTCCCTTCTGTTGCCTATGGATGTAATGCTCAGAGACGCAGACAAAAAATAGTGTATAGAGCGTCCTGAGGAGAGTATGTGTTCTAATGTTTTTCTTTTGTTTTTTTGCAGGTTTGGAGAGGTTCTTTGGCGGCTGCAGCGTTTTCACATTCTGTAAGTTTCGAAATAAAGGAGTGAGCTACTTCTACTACTACTACTACTACTACTATTACTAGAACAACTACTACTACTATTACTACTACTACTACTACTACTACTACTACTACTAACACTACAACTATTACCACTACTACTATAATTATTACTAAAACTACTAAAACTACAACAATTACAACCATTATCATAACTATTACCATTATTATTATTTATTGTTATTATTATTGTCATTTTCAACGTAATACCCTGACCTTTACTGCTCAGAGGAGGGGGAAGCGAATTACCTCCTTGTTAGCAATTTTATGGAAAGCATCAAAGAGGGTCATTAGGGTGTTGTTGTGTTTAGATTAACGGAGAATGGGCTTCCGAGACAGGCTTCCTCCATTACCATAAATCCTCCTCCTCCTCTTCCTCCTCTTCCTCCTACTACTACTACTACTGCTACTACTACTATTACTATTACTACTTCTACTACCTTTTTTCTCCGGCAGGTTCCAGGATCAATTCATGGCTGGATGGTACAGGTCAGTATACCATCACCACCATCACCACCACCACCACCACCACAACCACCACTATCACAGCCATCAACACCACCCCCACCACCACCACCACCTCCCATCCATTTCCCTGCCATGTTTTAATCGCTGGGGGAGGAGATGTAACCTTGATATTATTTCCTTTTTTAATATAGTTTCCGTTTTGTGTGTGTGAGTGTGAGTGTGAGTGTGTGTGTGTGTGTGTGTGTGTGTGTGTGTGTGTGTGTGTAAGCAAGTGTGAATGTATGTTTTGCTTCGTTTCTATATTAATTGCTTCTCTATCTACCTATCTATCTATCTAATTATCTACGTCTATTTATCAAACGAACGAACGAACTAATTAACTATATCTATCTATCTACCTCTATTTCTCCATCTATCTATGTTTATTTATCTATCTCCTCAGGTCAAGAAATTCAGAGCGCCGGAAATACCACAGTGAATGCCGGCTCTGTCTTCATCGTGGATTTCCTCGACGCACTCTGCCTCAACAACAGGATGGAGATCGACGGTGAGATAGACTGATAGATAGATAGATAGAGATATAGAGGAAGAGCTGAATATATGGTTAGAAAGACAGATAGACATGTAGATAGATATAGTTAGAGAGATACAGAGATAGATAGAGACAGAGACAACAGGAGGGAGATCAACGGTGAGATAGATAGACTGATAGACTGATAGATAGATATAGAGAGATAGAGGAAGTGTTAAATATGTGGTTAGAAAGACAGATAGACATGTAGATAGATATAGTTAGATAGATAGAGATAGATAGAGACATAGACAACAGGAGGGAGATCAACGGTGAGATAGATAGACTGATAGACTGAGATAGATAGATAGAAAGATAGAGGAAGAGTTAAATATATATATGGTTAGAAAGACAGACAGACATATAGATAAGTAGAGATAGATAGATACAGAGACAGACAGAGACAGAGATTGGGATAGAGATTGTTACATAGAAGTAAAAGAAAGACCGACACTTATTTTTTTTACTCTTGCTACGGCGCCATTGGCATACACGTTAAAAAAAGAAAAGAAAATAGTAAATAAAAAAAAATTGTGAACTTATTTTACAACGGTGAGACAGACTGATAGATAAATAGATAGAGAGATAGAGGAAGAGCTAAATATATGGTTAGAGAGATAGACATATAGATAAGTATAGATAGATAAAAAGATAGATAGATAGAGAGACACAGATTGGGATAGGGATACTTAATTAAATCATGCTGTTGTAATGGTGATGGCTGTGTTTATGGGTGCGTGGTTCTGTTTCAAATTATACTCATGCTTTCCCGGGTTCTCACTGATGCGCATATTTAAGAAAAGAAGATGAAGATGGCGCCACTATAAACACTTGCCTGCGCCATGACGGGTTGGGGCCGAACACCATGCAGGCCCCTCAAGAGAGCCTACTGGCGCTATAGGTGTTCACGTAAAAAAAGAAAAAAAAATGGCATCTCAACGATAAACTGAACTCGAGCAAATGCGCTGAAAGAGTGTCTAGTTGAGAAGCAAAAGAAAGACTGACACTACTTTTGCTACGGCGCCTAAGACCAAAACGTAGATAAAAAAATAATAATAATAAATAAATAAAAATTCTGAACTCTCCTTTTGCAACGTTGTCAAAATTCCGTTATATTTCCAAACACTTTCTCTCCCCCGTTGGAAATGTCAGCGTTGTTTTATCTCCAAGAACGTATAGATGAGTTAGCGTTTCTTTGTAACTATCGTATTATGCCGAATGCACTGATTTCACCATTTCCTACGTTATCTAAGTCCTAAAGCAACATTCACACACGGGTTTGGTTGGCGTGCAGGGCCTAATGCTGTCTTATTTCTGTGTGTCGGGCAGCGGAGTTCGGTGAGATGAAGGAGGCGGCGCAAGACGAGGGGGATAGGTGGTTCTTCCCGGCAGCCAATCCCTTCAGAGTCTTGTGTGAGTATTTTTTTTTTTTTACAGCTACGGAGACAGTTCAAGGGTGTAATGAAAAAAAAAAAGTTCATTAGATCATTACTATTATTAACATTCTTTATATGATTTTTGTTTTTTGTTGGAATAATCTTTAACTTTTCTTTTTTCCCCTCTCTTCTCTTTATTTATTATCATGTGTATGTTTTTTTTATATATATTTACCGAGTTATTTGAAGTTGCGTGTTGTTTGTTTCATTAATGTTTTGATGTGGAAATACTTATATCGATTGTCAATAGGTAATACTTCTGTCTGTCTGTCTGTCTGTCTGTCTGTCTGTCTGTCTCTGTATTTCTTCCTTTATCCGTCTTTCTCTCTCTTTTTCTGTGTGTCTGTCTGTTCTTTTTCTTTTACCGTCTCTCTCTCTCTCTCTCTCTCTCTCTCTCTCTCTCTCTCTCTCTCTCTCTCTCTCTCTCTCTCTCTCTCTCTCTCTCTCTCTCTCTCTCTCTCTCTCTCTCTGTTGTACTTATGATTATATATTTTTTTTCTTTCTCAACAGGTTCAAGGATTAGTAGCGTGCTGACCAGTGAGTTACCTGAGAGAGAGAGAGAGAGAGAGTGAGTGTAACACATTTATACGTTAGTTAACACGATCAGGGTGATGAAACGAACGTGTGTGTGTGTGTGTGTGTGTGTGTGTGTGTGTGTGTGTGTGTGTGTGTGTGTGTGTGTGTGTGTGTGTGTGTGTGTTCGTAATACTATAGTCCCTCAACGTATAACCTAACTCACCCACAAAACCTTAACCTAACCCATCTTAAACCAAACCCCTTTGAACATCAACCAGCTCAACTAAATATCACATCATCCTTATTAATGGTAACTCTGCCCCCATTAAACCTAACTAACTAACTAACTAACTAACTAATCTTGCATATGAACCTCAACCTACCCTTTTAAATAACAGCCTAACTCCTTTTAAGATGGTAACTCCCTCATATTGTAATGTAACCCCCTTTAAAATTACTAACGCATCCCCCTGAAATAGCCACCTAGCCAGGGAAAGCAAGGTAAGGTACGTAATAGGTATATCCCTTAATTTTCAGGTAACTTGCCGACCTCTGCGTTGAACTTCACAACCTCAGACACTATTTCGAGTGTGTTTGCTGCGCTCTGCAAGTAGAGGAGGGTGAGTAAGTGAGTAAGACCTGTGAATGAGAGATGAATGTGAGTCCTATATCTTTTTCCTTCACTTTTCCTTTTTTTCTTTCATCTCTCCTTTCTTCTTTTCTCTCTCCTTCTTTCTTCTTTGCGTCTTTCCTTTCTTTCTTTCTTTTTTACTTCTCGTTTCTTTCTTTTGTCTCATTGCTTTATTTCTTTGCTGTCTCCTTCATTTATTTTTTTCTTTCCTCTCTTTCCTTCCTTCCTTCATTCATTCATTCCTTTCTTTTCTCTCATTCGTTTCATTCTTTTCTCCCTCCTTCCTTCTTCGCTTTCCTTCCTTTCTCCGTACACTATTTCTTTCCTTTTTCCTTACAGCACTTCTTTCTTGTCTCCTTCACTGCTCTCTCAAAGTTAGGATGAATAGTCAACTAACGATGGAAAAAAATGTATTGAAAGTTGCGTCTGAGTTTCCTTGGAATGTGCAAATTTGATCTGGTTTTGTGAACAGGTGTGGCCTCGACTAACACCTGGGCAAACACACCTGTCAGGGATCTCGGGAATCTCAGGTGTGCGTCAGGTGTGTGTGTGTGTGTTCGGAGGTGAATCATCTTAATTAAGTGCTCTTGATTCAGACGCTTCGGTAATGTCAGTCGGTCAGCCAGTCACTCAGTTACTCAGTCAGGCAGTCAGTCAATAGGTCGGTCGGATATCCAGTTGCAGAATCAATCAGCTTCTTTCTACTTCTCTCTCTCTTTTTTCTTTTTTTCTTTTTTTCTTTTTCTCGTTCTTTCTTTTTCTCTTTCTTTTGTTTCTTTTTTCCCTTCTCTCTCTCTCTCTCTCTCTCTCTCTCTCTCTCTCTCTCTCTCTCTCAAGCGGTTCAGTGCTCCAGGAAGTGTGTCTAAATCAACATCTTGAGCTAAAATTAACATAACCTTCTCTTGTATTCCGTTCCCTCGTCACCAGGCAACTCTTCGCGTATCTATCGTCTCTGAACTTGGTGTATTCAGGTAGCAACGAAATAGTGTACATGATTGATACGTGGTGTGAGGTTTGCGATTCTCTCTCTCTCTTCTGATGATCTTTGCTCACATTTAACTCGTCTATACCTTTTAGTTACTTTACTTTAGTTGTTGCCCCACTACTCTGTCACCCACTTCTATGATTTTATATATTTTTTCAGCCTTTTTCTACTTCCCTCATTGCTCTAACTTTCACTTTCTCTTTCTCAGCGTCTCAAGTGCTTGGGGGACACTGAACAGGCTGCTTATTGTGTCTGCATTCCTCCCCTTTCACCTAATTCGTCTTTCTTTCTCCTTACTCTCACTCTCACTCTCTCTCTCTCTCTCTCTCTCTCTCTCTCTCTCTCTCTCTCTCTCTCTCTCTCTCGTCGCTGCGGTCACAATAACAAGGTGATGTTTGTGATACCCGAGTCATGTGATACAGGCGCACCAGGGCACCAGAATGTGTGATCACGCGTAGTCTGGCTAAACGAAGTCAGGCAATTTTATTCAACATGTGTGATACGTCCCGCAAATCGAATAATCGGAACACATTTGTCCGCACGGCTGCACTAACAGGGCGTGGGTCTGTGTCTGCGTGTGTCAGGGCAGTAAATTGTACGTTGCGTTTATAGTATATTGCCGCGGCCGTGACCTGACCTTGCCGCGGGGACGAAGAGAGGCGGTGAGGGAACAGGGACACGAAACTGAAGTAAAAAGGGACACAGTAACACGAAACCCAAGTAAAAAAGGGACATTGTGACACGAAACCAAAGTAAAAAGGGACATTGTGACACGAAACCCAAGTATAAAAGGGACATTGTGACACGAAACCCAAGTATAAAAGGGACATTGTGACACGAAGCCAAAGTAGTAATAAAAGAAAGACATAGTGACATGAAACAGAGAGAAAGTTAAAAGAGACAGACACAGAAGCATGAACCCATAAAAGCAAATAGAAAAACATGTATCCTTACCACCACGACACTGCACAGACATGACAGCGCGCAATAAACCAAAGAAGCGCAATAAACCAAAGAAGTAAAAAGCGTACAGAGAACCGGAGAAGTAAAAGTACCGCATAAAAAAACCGAAGAAGCAAAAATAGAAACACTTGTATCTCACCCACCACCACGACACTGCACAGACATGACAGCGTGCAAGAAACCAAAGAAGTAAAAAAAGCGTACAGAGAACCGAAGAAGTAAAAGTACCGCATAAAAAAACCGAAGAAGCAAAAATAGAAACACTTGTATCCCAACCACGACAACGCTGCACAACATGGCAACGAGATGGGACCAAAAAGGCAAAAAGAGCGTAGACTGAACCGAAGTAAAATGAAGGGCGTAAGAAACCGAAGACGTAAAAAGAGAAACACTTGTGGCCCTACCAACATAGCACTGTACAGACATAACAGCCTACAAGGAAGAATTGCAAGAGCCGGCAATCCATTCCAGACATAAGAACATAAGAACATAGGAAGTCTGCACTCTCTCTCACTATGTTCTAATGTTATGTTCTTCCAAGCGCACGGGTCTAAGTGTGCAGGTGAGAACGAACAGGTGGCCGAGCGCAGGTGATTGCATACAAATGATGTCGATAAAGTCTGCCGAATAATACCTTTGCAGCGGGAACTCATTTATTTGCCTCTTAGTTGTAATTCGAGGGTATTCAATCGCCTCTCTTAAGTGCAATCCCCCCAGCTCGTTTCCTCACCCTTTAGTTACTGTTGAAGACCAAACTCCATCATTCTTCTTTTTCTGTTGCTTTCCTATTTCACTGCGGCCAGGTAGCTGAAGGCAGTTTAGCAAGAACATCCAGATAGAATACACAATCGCCCCTCTCAAGCGCTATCCCCGACTCGTTTGCCTCTTCGTTAATATTAGAGAGAACTCCATCAATCTTTTGTGTTGTTATTTTCCTTTTTCACTGCGGCCGGGTAGTTGAGGACAGGTTAGCAAGAACAGATAGGGTACTCAATCGCCTCTCTTAAGCGATATCCCAGCTCGTTTCCTTGCCTCTTCGTTAATATTAGAGAGAACTCCATCTATCTTTCCTATTTCACTGCGGCCGGGTAGCTGAGGGCAAGTTAGCTAGAACATATAGGTACTCAATCGCCTCTTTTAAGCGATATCCCAACTCGTGTCCTTGTCTCTTAGTTACTATCAAAGACCAAACTCCATCACTCTTCTTTTGCGGTTGCCTTCCTATTTCACTGTGCCCAGGTAGCTCAGGACAAGTGAGCAAGAACAGGTGAACTATAGAGCTAAATCCCCCGCTTCTGCTGACGACTCGCTGGGCAGTCTTCACACAGCGCCCTAACACGAGCTTCCCATTGAACCTCCTTCCTCTTGGGTCGCGGGCCCTTCCTACACCTCCCGAGACGGCCCTCAAAGCGAGTAGTATAGGCGGCAAGGGGCTGCTGTGGTTGGTTGGCCGTCTGTCTTCCCCTAAGGCTCCGAGTCCTTTTTTTCGAGCACCGAGGCACAACACTTAGCTCTCCCTCTCCCTTTCCCTCTACCCAACTGCCTCTCCCTCCTCCACCCTCTCGACAACAGTGGCTTTGCTTGTAACGTCGAGATGGCAAGGGACCCGTCAGAGCAGGGGCTTGTATCACCATTCTGAGCCTCGCTACACAGAGACACTCCTTCCTTTCCTTCTTTACGGGAGTGTTGTTGCGAGGATGACCTGCCCACACCTATCGACCGGCCTTCCAGCGCTATGTATTAGACTAAATGTTATATATGTGGCTCCTGGTATGGGATTCTTTAAGGCGTTTGTCTTTTAAGTAAGTATTTCTAAGGTTAATTTAAGACACACACATTCTGAAACACCCCAAACGGCACCACACACACACACACACACACACACACACACACACACACACACACACACACACACTTTTAACCCGAGTGTCCAAAAATCTTTATTTAGAAAGGGTTAGCGTTACGAAACCCTTTATTCTTCAGGGTTTTCTATTGCTGCCTGTTTTCTTTACGTTGTCAAGACTCTATTCGCAGTTGAACAAATTTTTATATATGTGGTCCTTACTATCTGATTCCTTAAGGCGTGTGTCATTAAGCAAGTGTTCCTAGAGTCATCGTTTACTTTTGAAAGGGTTGACGCTTCGGACTCCTTTGTATTCCAAGGTCTTCTATTGCTATTGGTTCCTTTATGCTGTCACACTTTTCGCCACTGAACACACTGGTCTTTTATGTCTACATGGTTTTCCTTTGTCGCCCTCGCGTACAACAAGTCCTTTGCAGTCCACCGATCGTTTCATCTGCCAGCCTTACCGTGACAAACAGCCCGTGTCGACAGGAGGGTTCTTAGCATTCTTACTCCACTGAATAGGCGGCGAACGAGTGGCTGTGATCGATGGAGAGAAGGAATAAGGAGTGTGGCAGTCTTTGGACGAATT
Organism: Eriocheir sinensis; assembly: GCF_024679095.1. Lineage (NCBI taxonomy): Eukaryota > Metazoa > Arthropoda > Malacostraca > Decapoda > Varunidae > Eriocheir > Eriocheir sinensis. The sequence goes on along the minus strand of NW_026112047.1, from coordinate 148,970 downwards.
AGGTTCATCGAGTTCTCTTTCGTAACTCTTGCCATTCCTACTGGGTTGAAGGGGAATAGAGGGGATGTAATACTTCATAAGTCTTGCAATTGTTACTCCGTTCTATGAGAAGCGAGGAAACGTAATCTATGCTGTGATATATTATGGCAGACTTAAGCTATGGACGACCTAGGTTCATGGTGATCTCTTCCACAACTCCTGCCATTCTTAAAGCGTTCAATGGGAAGAAAGGTGTTCCATGAGTTTTGCCGTTGCTACTAAGCTGAATGGGAACCGAGGTAACGTATAGTGTTATATCTTATGGCAGACGTAAGCTATGGGCGACCTAGGTTTGTCGAGTTCTCTTTCATAACTCTTGCCATTCTTAAAGCGTTCAGTGGGAAGAAAGGTGTTACACAAGTCTTACCATTGCTACTAAGCTGAATGGGCAGTCAGGACACCTCTCCTCCCGAAATTGACCTCTCTTTCGGCCACCTCTTTTGATTCTCTTTTGTAGGAGCAGCGAGTAGCGGGCTTTTTTATTATTGCTTCCTTTTTTGTGTGCCCTTGAGCTGTCTCCTTTGTTGTAAAAAAAAAAAACGTAATCTATAGTGTGATCTTATGGCAGACGCAAGCTATGAACGACCTAAGTTTGTCGAGTTCTTTCATAACTTGCCATTCTCGGAGCTCAGTGGTATGCAAGGTCACGTAATTATTAATGTCATTCTTTTTACAGTAACAGAAGGAGGTCAAGGGCAAAAAGTAAAAAAAATATGTCCGCCAAGCCAGTAAAAGCATGTTAAGGGAAATAGAAGAGAGTGTCCATTCATGGTCCGCTAATTGATTGATTGGGGTCTGTAATCATGGCGCCGAAATCACAGTGGTCATATGGCGCCGTCTTACCTCAATGACTGGGCAGAGAGGTGACTTAATCTATGGCGCGTGATACCCTATGGCAGACCTGAGCTTACTGAACCTTCTTTCCACAGGTCGAGATTCAGTCCTTCTCTCCTCGCCTCCACACCACGCACGGCAACCACCAATCTCTTTCTACTACTCCAACGACTTCTACTTCATCGACCTCTACTCCACAGCGGTCACCTCTTGGGCAGCTTTCTCACGCTAACCCCTTCGCGGCAGCTACTCCTCGGCCACCACGACTCTCCAAGGCACTTCCTATCACGGCAATGGACTTTGAGCGTTCCTCGGCAATTGCTTATGTACTCCAACCTCCTTTGCCTCCTTGTTCCGTCTCTTTCTTCCACTGTAGATATTTTAACTTGAATCTGTCACATTCCACACCCTTCTACCTACTCTTGTCCTATTTACACCTTTATATTTGAGTCCACAAACTTCAATTTCATCAAAGCTTTCCACTCAACTCCACGATGCCTTAAATCTGTCCACTCCAACCTCTTCATCTAGATATTTGCCGTCCCATTTGAACTCTTTTTACTTTTCCATATCTCTTCATTCTAATCTCTGCCGCCGCTTTTAAAACTTCCACTTAAGCCTCTCCACTTTCCCTCACTAAGTTATATATATCCACTTAACCAAATCCTTCTGATCCCAAAACTTCCTCTTTGATCCTTTTTCAGTGTGGACTCCTTGCCTTCACATCCCTTTATTTCGATCTGATCCCTTCCTATTGCCCTTCAAAAACCTTCAACTTTACACCTTTCCACTTTCCTCTTTCATGCCTCAATGAATCATGAGTTAAGGACCTTGTATTTAATTTATAGTCAATATTCCTTTTCGTTAATATGAAGTTTTGGTGTGTTCATAAAATATTCTTCTTGTGGTTATAGTATTAATATTTGGTCTTGTTCTTTTATGCCCCCAAATTAGAGACATATCCAACAACGGTGTTTTAATCAATATCACCTTCCCTTTCCATGGTGCAAGTCTTGACTATATCCATTATTATTATTATTATTATTATTATTATTATTATTATTATTATTATTATTATTATTATTATTATTATTATTATTGCAATTTACATGGTGTCGAGCAATACAATTTGAGAGAGAGAGAGAGAGAGAGAGAGAGAGAGAGAGAGAGAGCGAGAGAGAGAGAGAGAGAGAAAGACCTTGAATTAAGCGTGCAAAATGTGTGCGTGTGTGTGTGTGTGTGTGTGTGTGTGTGTGTGTGTGTGTGTGTGTGTGTGTGTGTCGCCTCATCACAGGTGTGTCCCAGGTGGCGGGGGATCGAACTGGTAATCACACGGCACGTAGACGAGGCCATTCAGGTGACACGCGGCCCTGATAACACAATCACGTCAAGACAACAAAAACAACAACGACAAAAAACAAACAGTGACTGAGAGAAAAACAGCGACAGAAAGAAACAAAAACAAGCAGATAAAAAAAACAGCATAAAAGAACAGAAAATTGCAGCTAAAACAACGACAAAAAAAAAACGGATCTAAACAATAAAATAAAACATACAAAAATAAAGATAAAACAGAAAAACCCGCCGCTAGAAAAAAATAAATAAATAAAAAAACGAGCCAAACACAGCCACTAGAAACAAACATTAAACTCGACCACCAACACCAACAACAATAAAAACAACAACAATGACAACAAAAACAAAACAAACAAAAAACTGTGAGCCCTTCCGTCTCTTGAACGTTTGCGTCTCGTTTCTAAGTGATCGTGTTTGTTACATGTTTTTTTTTTTTCCCACAATTATTCCACCTGTTTATCCGTCTTTCCTTCTTCTCACATGCGTCAATTTTCCTGTCCTATGCTTCCTCCACATATCCCTCCTCCACCTGATCCACCTTCGCCTCCACTTAGTTTGATCCATTACCGTGTTTATGTTTGTTTTCCACCCTTGTTCCACCTTTCATCTTCTCACTTGCGTCAATTTTCCTGTCCTCTACTTCCTCCACATATCCCTCCTCCACCTGATCCACCTTCGCCTCCACTTAGCTTGATCCATTACCGTGGTTGTTATGTTTGTTTTCCACCCTTGTTCCACCTTTCATCTTATCAATTTCCCTGTCCTGTGCTTCCTCCACATATCCCTCCTCCACCTGATCCACCTTCGCCTCTACTTAGTTTGATCCATTACCGTGTTTGTTGTGTTTGTTTTCCACTCTTGTTCCACCTTTCATCTTATCAATTTCCCTGTCCTGTGCTTCCTCCACATATCCCTCCTCCACCTGATCCACCTTCGCCTCCACTTAACTTGATCCAGTACCGTGTTTGCTATGTTTTTGCCATGTGCTATTATGCCATTTCTCGCCCCGCCTGTTCCTGCCGCGGCCCGGTGGTGGTGTTCCCTACCGCCTTGTTCATGGATCCGCCGCCACTTTTATGTGTATTGGAATTGCTTTCACGCGCACACACAAAAAAAGATAAAGGCAATCGTGTAGCTAGTTTGTATGTTTGTGTCAATTCGTATATGCATTCGTAAATACACACACACACACACACACACACACACACACACACACACGAGCGCAGAACGTACCATAAGCATCGGTAATGGAACACAACATGCACACGCTTAATTAACGTTGGCTCGGCGCTGAACAAACACGCCATGAAAACTACGCTATCCTTTTTCAATGCATGGAAAAGGAATAACACCATAACTTGTAATCCCGAGGTAAAATGAACGGCGGCACTAAGACCAGCTGTTGCCCCCGACGTTAAGATAAGGAGAGGGGAAGAAAAGGACAGACTGCAAACATGCACTACACGCAGCGGTACTCACCCACGAGCGCCCAGTCTCGGTGCACGACGAAGTCCCAGACGGCGGTAAAGAGAACCTCGATCAGGAAGCCGTGAAGGCCGTAGATGTAGAGCCGCAGCCACACGCCCACCTCGGGCTCCGGCAGGGCAGCGTAGCGGGTCATCCTGCCGCGGCTGGCGTGTCTTCAACTCGCTGAAGGACGAAGGGAGGCGCCACGCCCTCAGAATCAGCCCACGGGGGTCCTGAAGCTGCTGTCAACGGCTGGTCTTGAGTCACTCGTCCCGGACACTCATCTACACGCGTCGCCTCCCTCGCCGGGCCTCCACGCCGTTACAGCAGCTCGTCCGTGGCTCAGGTCCTGTTCTGGGCCTGGCATCCAGGTCAGTGGTGCCGCTGGTGCTTCCTTCCCTCAGCGCCACTGGCTGCTCTCCAAGATTCACGCGCCTCAGAAGCCACGACGCCCACAGCCCATCACTGCCGGGCCGCTGCTCGCTGGCCGCTGGCGCCGCGTCCGCCCCCACGCAGACCCGAAACAAGCCTGCAGAGGAAACGGGAGCGTCAGTGTCGCCGGCTGGAGAAAAATAAACCACTGAAAATTGTCAAGGAATGGTGAAAAGAGAACAAATGTCATCCCGCATCAAGATAAAGAGCCAGGTGAATAATGAACGAAGGCAATGACGCAGGTTACAAATCTTTTCACACAGTAACTATAAAGACTTCTTGATGAGGGAGATTGTTACCTAGTAGCCGAAAAGGAAGAAAAGTCACGTCCCTGCTTCAGAATCTCGCGAGTCAATGAACAAGACACAAAGACAATTAGCAAATACTTAAATCACTAACGACACACACACACACACACACACACACACACACACACACACACACACACGCACGCACGCACGATAACACCCTCCTCCGCACTGTTGCACTCCACTATTGGGAAAAAAATCGTGTTCGTGATCGAGTCAGTGCGAGTCAGCGGTTCTGTTGAGCGGCTCTGCGAAGCGAGGCTGGTGACAACTGGCTCCTGATTGTCCCGCTTCCCGCTGGCCGGAGAGACAACCACTTGAAAGGAACCAAAACCTGAATGGAAAACATGAAGAAAAAAAATGAGGTGAGGAGCGTGTGGGAGGAAGGAGGCGGGGAGAGGTGGTGGGAGGGGGAGACGATACTGAAGGGAAGGAGAAAGAGGGAAGATGAGTGAGAGATCAGAGAGGGATGGGAAAGGGGGAGGAAAGAGAGGGAAAAGAAAGAGGAAAGGATAGGGGTAGAATAGAGAGAAAAGAATGCGGAGAAAAGAAAAGGAAAGGAGAGGAGGAGGAGAGAGAAGGAAGGAGAGGGAGAGAAGAGAGAGGAAAGGAGAGGGAGACAAGAGAGAAAGAAAGAAGAAAGGGATAAGAAAGTAAAGGAGAGTAAGAGAACAGAGAGGGAAGAGAGGATATGAGAAATGAAGAAGAGAGAGAATAGACGAGGAAGGAGAGAAAGAGAGGAAATAAGAGGAGGAGAAAGAGGGAAAAATGAGAAAGAGAGGAAAGAAAAGAGGAAGAAGAGAGATAACGAGATGGGAAGAAAAAAGGAGAGAGAGAGAGAGAGAGAGAGAGAGAGAGAGAGAGAGAGAGAGAGAGAGAGAGAGAGAGAGAGAGAGAGAGAGAGAGAGAGAGAGAGAGAGAGAGAGAGAGAGAGAGAGAGCGAGAGAGAGAGAGAGAGAGAGAGAGAGAGAGAGAGAGAGAGACACGACCTGCTCCCCTCATCTTCCCTTCCCTCACTTCTCCTCTCCTATCACCCCTCCCTCCTCTCCCTCCTTTTCCCCCACTCCCCCCCCATCCCCACTCCCCTCCCCCTCCCTCCGGCTCATCACCAGTCCCTTCACCTTCCCTCACTTTCCCCTTTACTGTGGACTCCCTCACCTTCCCCTGACCATGAAACACACCCAAGGACAAGGACTCTCTCTCTCTCTCTCTCTCTCTCTCTCTCGTTCTTATTATCCTTCTTTTTTTTTCCTTTTTCTACCATTTCTTCATCTTTCATTTCTTTTTCTTCTTTTTCTATTTCTTTTTCTTCTTTTTTGTGTGTTTTGTCTTGTTTTTCTTCTTCTTCTTCTTCTTCTTCTTCTTCTTCTTCTTCTTCTTCTTCTTCTTCTTCTTCGTCTTCGTCTTCTTCCTCTTCCTGTTCCGGTTCTCCTTCTCCATCCTTTCTTTTCTTCTTCGTTTTCTCCTTCATCTCCTTCCTCTTCCTCCTCTTCATCTTCCTCTTCCTCCTTTTTTTCCTCTTTTTCTCGACATCTTTCGTACTTCAAGACTCTTAGTTGCCAGGCGTTCATCAAGAGGTAACGACGCAGGCGACCTCTTGGCTGGCGTCCATCGGGTAGCGGAGAGCATACGTCAAAAGAGGACCTGCTGGCGCACCCCTCTTAGGACCTCGAGGCATACAGGCGGCACAATGGAAGGGAAGGGAAGGAAAGGGAAGGGAAGGGAAAGGATGAGGTTTGGAGAGAGAGGGACATTTTTTTTTTCTTCCCTTCTGGTGTTGATGGTAGATGATGTTGTTGTTGTTGTTGTTGTTGTTGGTGGTGGTGGTGGTTGTTCATCTCCCGGGGCACACACAGGTAGAGAGGGAGAGAGGGATGCTGGGACAGGTAATTTTCTTCTCCGTCCATCTGTGAATTGTGCTCTGCCCCGGCCTTTACGCTTTTCCCATTTATTCTCTCTCTCTCTCTCTCTCTCTCTCTCTCTCTCTCTCTCTCTCTCTCTCTCTCTCTCTCTCTCTCTCTCTCTCTCTCTCTC